>NW_015387193.1:235858-313498 GCF_001527695.2 Protobothrops mucrosquamatus | reverse complement strand
AAATTTCGCCCCCTATAGTCAGCGATGGCGTCAGCTGACTATGCCGAGGCGCCGGCAACCACAGCCACTCGGTCTTGGAAGGGTTGAGCCTGAGTCTGTTTCTCCCCATCCAGACCCGTACGGCCTCCAGGCAACGGGCCATCACGTCAAGGGCATCGTTGGGGTGGCCCGGGGTGGAAATGTACAGCTGCGTATCGTCGATTTAGTTCAAGTAACTTTTACTTAAATATGCACCATAGCCACATTCCAGTATAATCTGTCATGTTAATATGTAGATTACCTGTTTTGCCAGAAATTTGAACCACAATGAATATATTGCCTCATTAAATAATATTAAGTAAAAGGAACAGAAATAAAATTAGGTCATATAGAGTCATCCAGAATGGGTCCAAATCTAGCTGCTAGGCAAATGTATGGTTCTTGATGCTTTAAATTCTATCTAGTACTAGAATTGGAAGACATCAGGCAGTGCTTCTGGGACAACAATCCCTGAAAATGTAAGACAGAATTTTATAATACAATGGCTAGTAATTGTTACACAAAATTGTTACACAAAACCCAGAGGCCTAGTTCTTCCACCTTCTCAATAAAAATTGGCATCTTCCACAATAAGTGAAGGTGCAGAAGCTGCAAGAGAAAGAAAATCAGAATCGAATGACCTGGAGTTGCCTACAAATATGTTCTCCGTTTGAAAGCAAAATTATTGGCCACAATTCTTCAATTATCACTTCAAACTTTTTTCCAATAAATCTATAATTAGAATAATTATTTTTTCTAATAAATAATTGGGTGATTTCAGTTTCTATTTCAGTTATTTCAGGATTTATTTATATCTTTCCATTTAATTGATTTCTGCAAAACTATCACAGGTGGGTAACAGAGCAACCTTCACAAAACAAAGCAAAATTTAACCAGTTACTGTCTATGTAGGAAGCCCTTGGAAACAGTATAAATATCCCCAAGAGGTTAAATTAGTTAAATAAAACAAAATGCTCGAAAAATGTTTAATCTAAATTATTAAATTTATTTATTTTATTATTTATTTATTATTTGGATTTATATCCCGCCCTTCTCCTCGTAGGACTCAGGGCGGCTGACAATCAATTAAAATACATAAATAACAATACAAATTTAAAATTAATTAAAAAAAGATATTTAAAAAAAGATATTTAAAAAAAGATATTAAATGTACATTTAATATAAATTCACAGACTTTCAGCTGATTGTTCAAGTGTTGTTGGATTAAACAGGAAGACTTCTGAAAGTTTCTCGCCCTCCTCTCATTCAGACTTATTCCATGTTAGTCGGGACTATTCCATCAGTCCTCAGCTATTGCTAACAATTTCCTTATAATTATCTAAGGGCTGATCTGCCCTGCAACAGAAAAGTGCTGTGATCCAGCGTGTCAAGTGACATAAGTATGTCAGTTTGGAGAGTTGCTGACTGCACTTCCAAATCCTATCCTGCCTTGGTCATAAAGAAGAACAGGTTCTGTCTACATAAGAAGTGGCAGGGTAGGAAAAGAAGAAGTGCTCAAAGTCCAAAGATAGATTGGGAAAGAGCAGATCTGCCACTCTTCTACTATTAGATCTCCATCCAATGATCAATCTATTGCAGGGCTTTTCAATCTTTTCACCCATTGTACCACTTTTAGGATATGGCAATATCCGAGTACCACCAGTCACCTAGCAAGGTGTCAAAAACTTGATGACCGCCCCCCAAAAAGGAAAAGTGATGAAGTACAGGTAGTCCTCGACTTACAATAGTTCGCTTAGTGACTGTTCGAAGTTACAATGGCACTGAAAAAAGGGCCCCCCAAGCCCCAGCCAAGCAAGACGCCTGCCCGCCCGGCCGCACTCTTCCTCCTGCCTGAGGTTTTCATTGTTGTGAGCATTTCTGTTGAGGATTGGCAGCGGGGGTGGGGTGGGGGGGTGTTTGGTTTTTATTCCCCCCATCTGCTGGGTGGTTGCAGCAGGTTTTGGTCACTTCACATGACCCTGGGACATTGTGACCATCATAAATATGAATCAGTTGCCAAGCATCTGAATGTAAATCACAAGACCCTGGAGATGCTGCAACATTCCAGCTGATTGGCACTTCTTCTGGGTTCAGAAGCACCAGGATCAGTGCCAAGCTCCAGCTGGAGCCTGGCTCTGATCCTGGTGCTTCCGCTGAGCCCTGACAGCCCTGCAGCTCCAGCCATCTCTCGCTCAGGCTTGTGCGGTGCTGCCACCAGTTCAGCTCATTCCCCTCCCCCGCGACCACTTTTCTAGGATGGTTGCGTATCACCTGCCAGGTGCCAATGTACCACAGGTGGTACCCGTACCATTGGTTGAAAAGCCCTGGTCTATTGGATTGATGAAGTAGCTGTAAAAGGGACATTCTCCTGAACATCTATGGCAAGAGAGACAAGAGGACAGAAGTGAATTATACCCTTTGTTCTGCCACCCATTTCAAGACCTGAGTTTGTTTCTCTTCTACCTAGAATCAGTGGTCTATGGAAAAACAAATCAGAACTTATCGCTACATTTAAATTATTTAGGTGAGTGTATATTTGAGGTGACTTGAATGGAGATTGTAGGCATCTTTGAAGTTGCTTGAGTGACAGGTTTCTGGTCAGATTTGGTCTGCACTTGTAACTAGTCATTTTGAGTTTTTCCATACACAGGTCTACTTGTTTTTTGAAAGGGGAAGAATGATAAACCATTTACCATTCTATTGGCAAACCTCTGTCCAAAAATACCTTGGTTGACAGCTGGTTGGAAAGAGAAGCGTGGGTGATGCTTCAGCAGTCCTACAAGCCATCAGCCTATTAGCTGAAAAAAGATTTAACACTATTGCAAAAGATGAGCAGAAGTATTTACTATCCTTCCTGCCACTTGGGTTGGAAAGGGAAAACACCAGAATTCTTGTCAAATCAGCCCCAGTTCTTAACTATTCCAAATGAGTAAATGTTACATAAAAATGTAACAAAAGCAGCCGCAGCAGCATCCAAAAATACCATATGAAATATGTAGAACAGTGTTACCATACAGGTAGTCCTTAATTTATGACAGTAATTGAGAAATTACAATCATAAGTCATGCCAGTCATTAAGTTGATCATGTGACTAAACCCAAATTTACACCATTGTTTGAAATGGTCATTAAGCAAATGCCACAATCCTTAAGTGAACCCACTGTCCTCAATGGATGATTTTCCCCGGAAACTGGGTTTCTAGAATTTTAAAAAAGCAAAAACTGAGGGAGCAAAATTGCAATATTGGCATGTTTAGTTCATGTACAGTGATTAATATCTCTAATATCAATTTTAGGCTTAGATAGAGTATTTATATGCGTAGTTTTGTTATAATTAGGTATCTGTGGCAACAAATTTGTCTTGCCTGGCTAAATAATGTTTTAATATTTAAATAATATTTAAAAAGAAAAGATGTAATTGATATTTTAACTTTATGAGTAAGCTTCTGCTGACTCAATTGTATTAATTATCAAAAAGTATACTTTTTATACGTTACTTTATATTTCCATGTTGCATGAAACACATCAAGCTTCAACCATATTATTTAAAGAAAAGTAAAGTATTAGAGGTAAAATACAACACTAGATTTTTACTTGATTATAGGTGTACCTATGATATAATATTGTTGCAGAATGACAGCTATGATTTTAAAACTGCTGTTTTTAAAACAAAAACCTTCTTGTAAGTGGGCTATAGGAACCACGGTTTTTGAGGATAGGTAGAAGTCAAGCAGCTGAAAGTCAAGGGATTCCCACTAAGCTCATAGTTGTGATGCAGACTACATGGCCATAAAGCTCAGCCAAGCCCATTTCTTAATAACTTTTGGAATGACCATTTTTAGTGGTCATATTAAGAACCTTTGGAACAGCAAGTTTTATGACATTCACTAGGTTAAGTTTCCTTCAATCCTTAACAAAAGAAGTTGTATGTACAAGTTTAAGGACTTACAAAAATTCTTTTGGAGGGATAATAAACAGCAAAAGGGTGATTAGAGTGATATTCTTAGAAAGAATAGACATAGAGGGAGACTCTATCTTTTCAATAAATATTATTAAAGTTTAAAATTGCATTGCACAATATTCTGTGTTTTTGATCTTGTTTCCACAAGTAGCAAAGTATTAGAAACTTATGTTTATTTCTTACTGTATTACTAAAATATTTTCAAATCAATTGAAAGAGTTCAAATAAAGGCAAGTGGAACTACCGGCTGAAAGGGGGGGGAGCCTCTCTAGGGATGAGTAAAGAGACATTCCAGTTTAGAGTTTGTTCTGGAGGAAGAAACATCTGAGGTCAAATCCTTATGTCTATACCTGACATTTCCCAAGGGAAAGCAGAGAGTCTGGCAAGGTTTTTGTAATATAAGTAATCAACAATAAAATTCTGTTCACGAGTGGTTCTGATTGCTTGCATCTGTCACTAAGATGTGTTTTCATTCAGTTTCTTAAATCTCCCTATGTACTTAAAAATCAAATATATCAATATTCTACCAAGATATCAGGTAAAGTGTTGATGTCAGGCCAACTTAATTTTAAATCCCGATGACTATATGCAGAATTTTCTTGGCAAGAATACGGAAATGATCTAGCACTCCTTTACTTGGGAATATTATTTTCAATTTCTCATTCTACAGAACAGTCCTGAAATTTTCTAGTTGTTTCTAATTCAAGTACTAATTTGTACTTACATGTGACAAAGTAGAAACTGGGACAGTGGGAAATAATAGAAATAACTACTTTCCTATCTCATTCTTACAACACTAATTCATCCTGGATCAAATATCCACATTTATTTCTTAATACCATCTCTTATCAATTGTTGTCTGATTACATACAAGTCCAATCTGCAAAGCCAATCTATCTTCCCCTAAAATTGTCCAGATTAAATTATTTGCCAGTTAAGTGTGATAAATCCATTCCACAATCACCTTAAATCCACCTAAAGAAGATTAATTTATCACTTATCCACTCAGTTTTCTGCAGTGATATAAGAGTGCAGGTTTGAACTTCAGGGAGGTGTATGGAGTCAACTCAGTTAGTTGTAAGTCTGTAAGGTCCATTGAATCTACTGCTTTCAAATCACATTCCATTTGTGGGTTTATACAGCTACTTGTCTCTAAATATTTTCATTGAAGCCTTTACCAATTCATCAAACTTTAAAAGCTTTCAGCTAGGAATTACATGATACCAAACAGTCTATTTTTAAGAGTCAGCTTCATTCCCTTGTCTGTAATCTGATTATATTGTTGCTTTATGTAGTAGATACGAGAGTTCTTCAAAGCAAAATAAGAAAATAGACAAGAGGAACAGAAAAGACATTTTCTGGATATGTCAATCGAAAATTAAAAGAAAGATTGAGAAAAATAAGTTCCAAACTTTTTCAGATTGATAAAATACAAAATCCCTGTAGTGAATGTCTAAGAAAAATGAAAATAAAATAAAGCACTTTCACTATCCAGGAACACACTGTGATTTTCCTTACAGAAAAATCAAATGAAAACAGCGAAACAAATCAAAGGAAAAAAGCAAAAAGAGCAGATAAAATCCAGCAGGGGGATAGAAATTCAACTAGCATTCAACTAGCAGTTAACTTTTAAAGATTTTTTTAAAAAGCAAAGCAAAACAAAGACTTCAAAAAATGAAGTTAAAACCCAGGCTTGCTTATGAGAATTGTTTACTGAGAGGAAAAGATGGCTAAAAGACCAGTGACATTCCGCTGCTCCCAAAGGGAACTGCAATCTTCAAGATTCCCTCCTTTGGGTGGGCCTACAGCAGCAAAATCAGAAGATTGTCAGCAGGAGAGAAAAATCTTCCAACTAGTCAGCAGCCATATTGGGGACGCAAATCACAACCTCTCCTTTTGCAATGAGAAAGTTTATATGGAAAGTTTTTTTTTCCTTTAATTTATCAGCTATGCCAAATTATTTCCTTTACATAAATTATTTATGTTTTTTGCCTTAAAATTTAAATTCAAACTTTTTCCTGTAATACAATTACTGTATGGATCTAATATTTTTGATACTAGTACTACACACTCAAGCCATCCAATCGTGAAGAGAGGTTGAGTAGATGGTGGCGAGAGCCCCAGCCAATGGCGGGATGGCAAGTAGGTGGGAGGAGATGTTTGTTTCCCAGTTTCTCCCTCGCGCGTCCAAGTGCACACTCACATTTTGGCCACACCCCCTTCCTCTCCTCCTCTCATTTCTTCGTGTTTTTACCTCATGACCAGGCTGAGAGGTTTAGGTTTCACTTGCAGCCTTGGCCTCATTTAGGACAGCCAAGCCAGGTGATGATGACACCACTGCTGCTGCTTCTTCTGAAGCGTCCCTCAGCCCCAGCCTCCGCCACTGCTGCCGCCACCGTCATGCCGGCCAAGAGGAAACTGGTGCTGCTGGCCCTCAACATCACCCCCAACATTGCGGAGGGACCCAGTCACACCAGCAAGGGCGATGGCTCCGAGTGAATGGGCTTTACCCCAATGAGGGTCGGAGTAGGGCTGCTGGAGTGGGGCCCCGGTTAGGGGTCTGAGGGGAGTGGGTGAAGGGCGAGGTATTTGTGAGGCGCAGCTGGAGTGAGCAAGAAAAAAGGAGAATTTGCTCCTGGAAGGTTATTTTGGGATTGCGAGGGGTTATGTGGAGCTGAGGCGATGAAAGGTCCAGAATGCCAATCAAGGAGAATATTTCTGGCTCAGGGTTAAAATAAAGGTCCTTGTGGGGGGGGGTCTCTGAGGATTGTGGTTTTCTTGCAGACTTTTTCGGGAACCAAAGTGGGATAATATGTGAACTGATGATGTTACCTTGTTTGGGTCATGAGACTTCAGCAAGAAAGCCACCCAGCTCAGAGAGCACCAAGGTCTCCACAGCCACCCTCCTTCTCTCTTCTCCTCCTCCATTCCACAAACCCCCTCTCTTCTGGCATTGCTGATGTTACCTAGTTTGGGTCATGAGGCATCTGCAAGAAATGCTGAATGGAAATGGCACCTTGCCTTTCTGACAGATGTAACAGAGCTACTCAACAGTTTCAATGTGCCACTTCAAGGAAAGGGGAAGCTCATCTGTGATATGCATTCACGTGAGAAAGCATTTGAAGTAAAATTGGACATACTCATTAAACATGTGAGGGAGGAAAACTTCTGCCATCTTCCCACAACGCAAAAACTATTTGCAGAAAAACCAGCAGTTGCATTCCCAAACAAAACATGTATGGATTCACTGGAAATATATATTTTCTTCACTTAAAAACTCATTCAAATAATTAACCAATTCATTTTTCTTGTCTCATTTTTTCATTTTATGCTTGATTTTACATTGTTCTATAATCATTATTTTTTTTCAAACTATAGCCCAGCCCCCCCAACAGTCTGAGGGACAATAAACTGGCCCTGTTTTAAAAGTTTGAGGACCCCTGCTTTATATAAAGGCCTAATCTACACAGACAAGGATGCTGTTGTTTCAGTTAATCTTCCTAAAATAATAGAACATTTCACTAGTAACAATGGCAGAGTGGGGTTCAGCTTTATTCACAATTAAGAAATTTTAGACAAACATGATATAAAAAGAAAATCGTATGATAAGTTACTTCATGGATTTTAGACCCTGTTGTTTGATCAAAGTAAGTGCAGAATACTTACTAACAGATGAAAGATACACTACTAACCTTTCCTTGAACCCTCCATCTTTGCCCTGCACCTTAACTCTACATTGCTTGTGTCAACTGCTTTTCAAACCTCAATGTCTTATGTTCCTTTTTGTCATCTCAGCAAGGGTACAATTTCATTGAGTTTTATTGTACATGAGACATAAGAAGTACAGAAAAGGAAGACACAATCAATTAGAGATTAGAACAAAAACAATATTATAGTACCGCTTTACAAAGCCTTAGTAAGACCACATCTGGAATACTGTGTCCAGTTCTGGTCACACAATATTAAAAAGATATTGAGATTCTGAAAAAGAGTACAGAGAAGAGCAACAAGAATGATTAGGGGACTGGAAACTAAAACATATGAACAATGGTTACAAGAATTGAGTATGTCTAGTCAAATGAAAAGAAGGACTAAGTGAGATATAATAGCAGTGTTCCAATATTTGAGGGGCTCCTACAAAGATGAGGGGGGTCAAATTATTTTCCGAAGCACCAAAAGGCAAGACGAAAAGCAATGGATGGAAACTAACCAAGGAGAGAAGCAATCTAGAACTAAGGAGAAATTTCCTAATGGTGAGAGGAATCTACCAATGGAATAGCTTGTCTTCAGAAATTATGGGTGCTTCATCACTGGAGGCATTCAAAAAGGACTGAATAATAATTATAGGGTATAGGGTCTCCTTCAGGGGGCTGGACTAGAAGACCTGCAAGAGCCCTTCCAACTCTATTCTATGTTCAGTATCAACGAAGGTTCAAAATTTTCTGACACGTATGACGCAGATCTGCTATGTTAAAAAAAACCCTTTTAAACATACTATATGAAGCTGTTTTTCCAAAGATTGTACAGTACCTCTCTAAAACATCCCTTCGGTAAAGTCACATGAAGTTATAGTCATTCAACTAACTGCAGAGCAGTACATAGTCAACAGATAAATATATTCCAAGATGCTTCTGTACAGCAGGAGTGAGAGCAAAAGAAAATGTTGTGGCCACAGCCTATATTTAGCTGGCTATGCCTTTCAAACAAGTAGTTTTTAAAAACCTGATAAAGAATAAATTGTAATTCAGAGGTACAGTATATTGATTAACTCTTCATCACAATTAAGCATAATTTGAAAAGTATTAAGAGTTTTGATTCTTTCTAATACACATATATTGTCCATCTCCAAAACATGTCTCACACATCTACCAGTAAAATATATAACAGATTAAATTGTACAATGATTGTCTTAGTATTCTTTGAATTAAATAGAATTAGAATGTTCCACTGATCAATTTATCACACAACGTAGCTTCCTTAGCTAAGACACATGATACATCTTCTTCTAAATGACAAAACTGTAATTCTTTTTTTGTCATTATTTATTGTGTCTTATGGGAAAGTAGCACTGCTGGCCCCTTTAGTTAGGAAGCTGAAAGAGCCTAGTGTGTTCCTTTAATTTTCAAAATACATCATATTTAAGAATCAATGAGGAAACCAAATTATGTTAGCTACTGGATAATGAAGATCATTAATTTCAGCTTGCAAAATATACCAACCATTAAGCAACTGTTCATCCTAAAGGTTTATTAGTGCAATAGTAAAATTACATTCATTAATAGAGGCTGTTACACTGCATCAACTGAATTCCTGGCCTCCCATATAAATCAGAAGATGCAAACCTGTTCCAACTTCATGATTCAAAATATTCTCTTCTATAAATATAAGAATTTGTAAACAAATAAATGAAGGAAATAGTACACGATCTACAGCTTAACTCAAAAATTTTATCAAAGATGAAAATGTTCTCTCCTACACAGAGAGATATACAGATAGTCCTCGACCACCATTGAGCCAAAAATTTCCCTTGCTAAGTGAGACAATTTAAAGTTTTGCCCCATTTCTTGCCACAATTGGTAAATGAATTACTGCAGTTGATAGTAATATGGTTGTTAAGCTAAACTAGTTTCCCCTTTGACTTTGCTTGTCAGAATGTCAAGAAAGGTGGTCATTGCAACTGTCATAAATATGAATCATCTGAATTTTGATCATGTGACCATGAGGATGCTTAAAACAGTCATAACTGTGAAAAACGATCATAAGTCATGTTTTTCAATGCCGTTGTAACTTTGAATGGTCATTAAATGAACCATTAAATGACCATTAAATGGTCGAGGATTTCCTGTAATAGGACCAAGAGAAGTACACTGATATATAGACACTGATAAAAGTCAACACCAGCCACCAATGCTATTTGTATACCATGACTGGACTTGAAACTTGACTGAAAAATGAATCCATTTTCTGTAGGATCCTCTGTAACTGAATCACTTGATAAAGCCAGTGGTGGGATTCAGCCAGTTCGCACCTGTTCGGCAGAACTGGTAGCTAATTTTTTGTTGCCCAGGCCCAGAATGGCCTTCTGGAAGTGGCATCCACACAGAGAACCGGTTGTTCACATATTTGAATCCCACCACTAGACAAAGCCCTAAGTGTTCACTCTAGCATGTTCAAATCTCCCAATTCTTTCTTTTCTTTTTAAAAGCCTTAAGACACCAAAATCTCTGAATTTTATATGTGCTTTTACAGGAAACCAATTGAAAAAAAGTGCTCTAGTTTAACATTATTTGAGTGACGGGTTCACTCGCTCCATCAGTCATCATAAATGGCAGCCTCTGTTTTGTAGCGATTCTGCTTTATTGCATGGATCAAGATCTGGGCTTACTGTAAAACCTGAGATGAATGTGAATATAGACTACATAAATGTTGCATGCACAGCCCTTATGTGGAATGCAGGGAGAAGTTAGTGGAAGAATATTTTTTTTCATATCATGGACCCTATCAAGAACATTTATTCATGAAAAAGGCCCTTTCCATGCAAATTACTCAATTCTAAAAAATAATTCTGGCAACTTGAATTATTTTCATGACAATATTGAATTATTTTCATGACAATATTTGATGCACAAAGCTGATTTCCTTAATTCAATATCTGTTTGAGTGCATTTCCATTCTGTAGTTACCATTATCAGGCTTTCTCAATCTAATATTACCAGTCAAGCAAACAAAGAATAAATAATATACTTTCAATTCAGATATTAATATTTAAAACAGAAAAGAAAAAAGATAATTCTTATGAATCTAAGTATTGAAGCCATATTACATTTGGAGTTGTAATATATTTCATACAAAAAAAACCACATACTCTGCTGCTATTACCCATTACAAAGCTATTTATAGTGGCTGTTGTTTATTAGGCACAGATGGCAAAAGTCAATTCCAATAAGAGTAAAGACATAAGACAAATTAATGATGTACAGCCATATCCACTAAATAACCTATGGCAACTTTAAGGAAGATTATGGATTTACAGAAAGATAATAAAGGGTAAAATAAAACAGTTATCTGCTTTACCTGAGCTTACAAGGCCAATTTACAGAATAGCATATTAATACTTTTCTATCTTTAAAATATCCAGCAGTTTAGCCAGCTTCTCTCAGCCGAACACTATCCATGAATAATTATCACTAAGCAACATATTTTCTAACTTGCTTTTTAAATAGTCCAACCTAGAAATTACCATTCAGTCTCGTGACACCAAATTAAATTAGTTTAAGAATCATTAAAACTTGGAATTCTTGATAAAGTATTCTACAAGACTCCAATTATTTATCAAAATGATAACATTTATAGATAAACACATGGAATGGGAATGCTTTAAAACATACTACTTGTTTTACATTTTACAGAATCTCTTCTCTGTTTATCAACTTAGAAACAGCACTACTGATGAATAAACTGGGAATTTTATATTACGTGTCAAAAGCACAAAGCGTTTGAAAAACTCTGCCAAGAAAAGCTGAGTTTTAGTATTTCACAAGTCTGTATCTGCTTGGCAGGCACTGATGGAAAGAGGGCATTCTCCTCCAATTTGTTTCTGAAGAGAAGAAAAGAGTCTATAGATAGAGCTGCCCTGCCAGAAAACAGCAGGCTTGGTTACCACCGCTGTTCATTTTGTCATCTCCAATCATAGAATCAAAAGAGTCATCAAGAACGCTAAAAGAATTTTTGATCTTATGGTTCCTTTTAGAATATACATGATTTCTTTAGCCTGTAGGCAATTACAGGAAAGTGACACAACTGAGAATGTTAGCAGCTACAACTGTAGTTCAGAGGAGAAATAAACTAAGAATGATTACTTTAAAGAACTCTACAAGAATATAATAAACTGTGACTAGAATTTTAAAAATGGATCTGTCATTCGCAAAGCAGTCAAATATTGTGGCATTTTACAATTTGCATGTTACAACAACAACAAACAATATATTACCCTGGGAGCTATATAAGAGATACTGGAGCAGTGCATGTTTTAAAATCCCTACTCAAAACTCAGAGAATTTTCTTCCATCAGAGGCCATTTGGAATAATAAAGAAACCCCTTTGGAATCTACATTGGAGAAGATAGCTGATGGAGGGATATTTTAAAAAAAATTACCTCCATTAGCCTGGAAACCATTCTAGAGTGAAAAAAAGTAACACTCTGAGTTGCTTAGGGCAGGGCTTTTCAACCAGTGGTACAGATACCACCTGTGGTACATTGGCACCTGGCAGGTGGTACGCGACCATCCTAGAAAAGTGGTAGCGGGGGAGGGGAATGAGCTGAACTGGTGGCAGCACCGCACAAGCCTGAGCAAGAGATGGCTGGAGCTGCAGGGCTGTCAGGGCTCAGTGGAAGCACCAGGATCAGTGCCAGGCTCCAACTGGATCTCGGCACTGATCCTGGCACTTCTGCTGAGCCCAGAAGAAGCGCCGATCAGCTAGAATGTTGCAGCATCTCTAGGGTCTTGTGATTTACATTCAGATGCTTGGCAACTGATTCATATTTATGACAGTCACAGTGTCCCAGGGTCATGTGAAGTGACCAAAACCTGCTGTAACCACCCAGCAGATGGGGGGAATAAAAACCAAACACCCCCACCCCACCCCTGCTGCCAATCCTCAACAGAAATGCTCACAACAATGAAAACCTCGGACAGGAGGAAGAGCGCCGCCGGGTGGGCAGGCGTCTTGCTCGGCTGTGCCTTGGGGGGCACTTTTTTCAGTGCCATTGTAACTTTGAACAGTCACTAAGCGAACTGTTGTAAGTCGACGACTACCTGTACTTTATCACTTTTTTCCTTTTTGGGGGGTCATCAAGTTTTTGACACCTTGCTAGGTGACTGGTGGTACTCGGATATTGCCATATCCTAAAAGTGGTACAATGGGTGAAAAGATTGAAAAGCCCTGGCTTAGGGTAGCAGCTTAACAAAAACATTTTCCTTTTATTCAGTGTTGTCCAGAAAAACACAGTTTTATTTGTCTACAAATAAACACTTATATGGAAGAATTTTCTAAAAATCCCAGATTTTAAATGCATTATCTTCTCCCTCCAAACCAGCCTTCTAGATTTTCTAATGTTCAAGCCTCATAAGTCTAAAGCAGCATAAAGAATGGAATGTCCATTGATCTGGGGGTTAATTATATTTTATTGTAAGTAAACATTTATAGTTGTATATTTCTGCTGATTATTTTATTGCCATCTCATAGTATTACTTCTCTTTCGTTTATCATGGCAATGGTGTTTTATTTGTTGACCTGATCAACATTGTTGTTGTTGTTGTTGTTGTTGTTAGTTGCGAAGTCGTGTCCGACCCCATGGACAACGTACTGGAAGGGAAATCATAAAGTCAATGAAATTTTGTGTTTCTAGCAGTGTCTCCTTAGAGAAGCTTTCTTTAAACTTAAAACCACTCTTACAATAATGCCATACTTGTTCAGTTTTGCTGAACAATTGGCAATAGAAGTTTTATATAAAACAAAGTTTGGGCTTTTTGGCCAACATAAATATTGGTTTTGTGGAAGTGGAGGGTCATGGGAAAAGTGATAAACATTTCCACATGCTATTAAGCTTCATAGTTAGCATGGTCCTGTAGAAGAAAGAAGGATTCCCAAAACAATTGTGAAAAAAGTGTTGGGGGGGAGGGCTTTAAGAAACCCATGTGAACATGGTTGGTGTCAACATTACATGATCTGTCTTTTCCAAACTTTCTATCACTTACAACAACAAATAGGAATTCACTCAGTTTATAAATCAAAAGGTAAACAATATCTGATTAAGACTATGGACATGAGATGAGCAGTTAGAAGGCATTGTTAAGACAGGGGATACTGGTAATAATCGTGTTAACCATAAAAGACGATCTGTATAATGATTTTTTTTGTCTGCTAGTGGGTTGTAAATTGTTCCTCAAGCATGATTTAAGCATATGAAAGACTTTATTAGAATATTGCTTATTGTTAAAAAAAATTAAGTTAGAAAGAAAAAAGGGGTTCAATGAGCAGCACACTAAAAAAAAGTTCAGAACTAATTGTCCAGGCAGTCTCCAAGAATCAAATATAATTGAATGAAAGGGGGGGGGGAAGAAGTTACATGGGATTTTTACTCTAAAGCAGCCATATATATGCCTAAGTATCTGAAGATGAAGCATTTTACCCTTTCAGTTAGAGATTTTTGCCCCTCTGAAATTTCATTTGATGGTTTTCTATTCAAAGGTATGTGTGGCATGCATGATGATTAAGAGCGAAGCATTCAGAGAGGACAATTTTAAGCAAACAAATTACTATCAAGTGAAATACTTACAGTACATAGTTCTACTTTTCTACTGTTAATTGGATTATAGTTTCGTATGCTTTCTATGAGTTTGCATACATTATATTAAGTCATACTGGCAGTTGGTGGGTTCAGACATGTGACGTCGAAAATAAACATTGGGATTTATAAACTATGATTTATGGATTACTGTGGGGCACAAATTCAGTCAACGGTACTTATTCATGAACAAGCGATTTAGCATACTATCACTTAGTACGCTAACTATGATGGTATACTAAGTGATGATACCAGGAGGGAAGAAAGAGGCTCTTTGCCAGCTGACATAGTTAAATATTAAAATCTAATCTAAATCAGTATTAATCCTGTGTGAAGCTTAGATTTGCTTTGTTTTATTCCCCAAAAACTCCATATTGTTTCTTATCATGTCCATATTTACAAATGATGAAAGAAATATCTGTATACATGCTATGCTTAAAGAGAAATCTCATTTGCTTTTGTGAAAGATGCAGGACTCTGAGAAAAAAAGAACATAGCAGTTTTTTCATAACATTCTTCAGCTCTTGAGAAAGTTGAGTCTTCCAAGTTTTGCAAGAGTTAAAGGACACCTTGAGGAACAATCGGGTACTTCTTCTTCTTGTTGTGCCATATCCGTTATCGGACGTTGGAGATCATGTTGGCGATCCTGTTTTTATCAGCAGCCCGCACGAAAAACTGCTGCTGAGTTTTGTCCAAACCAGTCCCTTAGATTTTGAAGCCATGATGTTCTTCTTCTGCTTGGACCTCGTTTGCCTTCAATCTTTCCCTGGAGGATTAAATTGAGTATGCCATATTTTTCTGTGTGTCGCATCACATGTCCGAAATATTCTAATTTTCATTTTTTAATTGTTTTGATGATCACCTCATTATTTCTGATCTTGTCAACCCAGCTTATACGTAACAGCCGTCTGTAAATCCACATTTCAAATGCTTCTAGTCTCTTCAGGTGGCCTTCTGTCAGAGACCAACTCTCTACTCCATAGAGCAGGATAGAAAAAATATAGTATCTGACAAGCCTGATTTTCAGTCTTAGGTTATGTCGTGACTGCAGAAGACACAAAGCAAAAAATCCTGATAACCACTGTTACCGAAGAAGCAAAAGGACAACATTTATCCCATAATGTTTTATTTTTAAAGCAGGAGTCTGCAACCTTGACAACTTTAAGACTTGTGGACTTCAGCTCCCAGAATTCCTCAACCAGCTACGGGAGCTGAAGTCCACAAGTAAAGTTGTCAAGGTTGCAGACCCGCTTTAAAGAGATGCCTTGCTCCAACTTTTCTCAAGAAAGCAACACTCCTTAAAAGTTTGTACAGCCCTACAAAATATGTTCTTTAAATCCTATATTTTCCTCTATTTCTCTGTAAAACAGGTTTTATGACAGAGCATTAAATTACTTCCATACAAGTGAAAATAAGCATTCAAACGGGTTTTACACAATATTCTTTGGAATGAACTTGTTTTAGTGGAGATAATATTAATTATTCACCTAGGAAACCCAATGCCAATCTAATAAGTAAACCAGGAGAAGTTACAACACATCTTAAATAAGTTAAGGTTATGAATAATTATTACTGAACTGCTCTCAATTCTCTTCTATTGTGTTCTAAATCACTTTTGGAAAGCCGAGTCAATGAGCCAGAAGTCGGGGTCATTATGTGAAACATAAATCAATCTTGTCAGTTAACTCCTGAGTTAAGCCTTTAAATACTGCTTTTCACATTAGAAGTACTCCTCAAAGGCTTTCCCTTTATTTTACAAAAACCATGCTTGAAATGCAGTTTACCACTATGTAAGAAAACCTAAACAATCACTGCACTTGAATAAAGTTAAACTACATATTCAGGATACAACAGGAAAAATATAACAGCTATTAGAAGCAGAATTTAAATCATTTCAAAATAACCCTTTTAAGTTAGTGCAGTCTCCCCCACTGGAGGCACCCCAGAAATTTTACATTGCTAAGGTCATTATGTACAACCAGAAAGGGCCAAGTGTTGAAGCAGAACAGAACACACCTGCAAGCCACAAAGTGGTAGAAAGGCTGAATTAGTCACACTGACATCACCACTTCTTATTGTTCCAAAGCTCAATCATATTTTCCTACTTAATCCCTTTTTTTAAAATACAAGATTTGCAATAAATCCAGATTAGAATAAGACTCTATTTTTTTTCTGATGTGCGCTCAATGACTTTAACAGCTGCATGATAATGAGAAATTAAACAAGTATAATTGATTATTTTCCATCCGTCTGAAAATTTCAAACTATATCTGTTGAAAAACAAAGGTTAGGGACAGATCATCAAAGAGGAAACCTAGTCACTTAGAATTGACACCAACTTGATAGCACATAATCAAACAATCAATTCGTTATAGGTTAATATAATAGTAAAATACTCTGGTACATTTGTTTATATAATTGATAGATTGGAGCGTTTATCAGAAGATGTTAATATCATTAGAATAAATGTTTACCCATTTATTGACCTAATGCATTTCCAAGACAGTTATTCTAACTGTACTGAATGACTGTGTCACAGAAGGTTATAAAAATATTTATAGAGTATCATATTAGCCATTCCAAACCACATTTATGCCCCACTGACATTAGCTGGGTTTAATTTCAAGTAAAAAGCATAGTAAATACCACAGCTTTAATAGTTTTAATTCCAATTAAATAATTTAAGCAGATAAAGGAATTATTTAACAAAAGTTGGAAGAAGTTTCCTCCGGTGCTTTTTATAAAAAAATTAAAAAATCAAATATCTCCAAGATTACCTATTATGATATTAGCAATCATCATGGAAGAAATATGATTTCACACATATTTAGAAGCAAAACAGCCTAGCACCTGGATGAATACATAATTCTCATGACATAATGCAAAAAAACCCCCTACCCTAAAGTAATTATTACATATATGGTAAAACATCAGGTTCATTCTAATTGTCCACTATAACATCCAACAATTGTAAATTAGACAGTGTTTGATTTCAGACTTTATGCTCATTCACAACTAAAACTTTTGAATAGGATTAGCTCACCATTTATATGCTATTAAAGTCTATATACACACCAATCTTTCTTTGGCCAATGGGTCTTGGTCTTCCATAGAATAACATCAGCTCAGAATAAACAGCATGGAAAGCATGTAACTTCAAAAATACAAAATATCTTAACTGAGTTTTCATATTATGTTTACTCACTATCTTCAGCTTTGGTTGTTGTCCAGACACTGATAAAACTATTGAAGGAATTTGCTATCTTAACCATATCATTTCTTTTCATGAATAAGAATGCTTAGTGCCAAGGTATTAGCAACTTAAGAAGTACAAACAATTCTTTGTGAGTTATCTGTAAAAACATGGTAGATCAGTGTTTGCTAACATCTGTAATTTATGAACAACAGTATTGTTTTTTTTAAGAGAGAGCGATGGATTAAAATCCCATTTTGATATTTTTGTCTGGATAGAAGTGCAAACTATCACAAAGTTTGTGATGACTGAGGTAACAATCAGTGCACTCAAATATCACTCAAACAGGAAATTACAGACTAAGTTACAAAATCCATTTGAAGATCTTTAAAAAAAAATAGATAAAGGAAAACACTGATAATAAACACCAATCTACTAATTTGGTCCTCAGAAGCACTTTCCAACGAATTCACTGTGTCCTGGTAGCAAGCAGAAAATCAAAGTGACAGACCTAGAAATTAATGAGTAAAGGACATGCTCTGTAGCAGATCAGGTTTCCAATTAATATTTCACATTCTGCAACAACTAAAAAAAATGGCTAGAAAAATAATTTCTACAAAATGCACATCATTTTCCATGACTATAAACTTGAGATGCCATGCTATTGCCTAGGTTTATCCTCATCACATGAACCAAGCAGTTCCCTTTTCTCATATTTTCTTTCATCGAATAATATCTTCCACTATTTTTGTAGCTACCAGGATTTGTCAAAAGCCAATGCAAACTTCTCTCAGTTGAACTTTCCCCAAACCAAAGATTCTGGATTGATGCTATCTTGAGCTCCGGACATCCTATGGAGCAGAAACCAAAGTGCTGGTTGGAGGATTCAGAAACATCAAATGAAAAACCATGGAGATGCTCAAGAAATGTGATAAAACTCTCTTAAGAAAATATTAGTGTCTCAAGGACAGAAATTACCAGCAGTGTGCACTAGGATATGGAATCTGTACATCTTCAAGCTATTCGACAAAAAAGTACATTAATCATTTTTGTGAATGCATCATTATTATTCATATTAAATATAAATAATACAAGTAACAAATTAATTCTCCAAGTACATCTTTGAAAAAAACTATAAAGACAATTATAGGGCTTTGGGCAGGTAGTTTTAAAAGAGAAAAATAGAAACATCAATTCTTTCCCCAAAAAACTATTTTCTAAACAACACAGGGCATACAATTCAGTCAGAATAAAGTGTTACTTCAGTCAGAATAAAGTGTTACTACAATAAATATTATCTTCTTCCTAAGATGTATTCAGTCTGAGGCTACATCCAATGCAAACATCTATGGGCATAAATTTCAATGAATTTATTCCAATTAAACATGTATAGCTCAGGCTGCACAAGTTAAATTATGGCTTCAATATAAATCTTCAAGCAAGAATTTCAATGGTTCAAAAACCATTAATTTAATTCCAGTTTTAATCTAGTATAAAGAAAAATGGAAAAACACTTTTTCTTTTCAGTAGCTGCACTGGTCTAAACGTTTTAAAAATATACAATGCAGTGTACTTAATATGCCTGATTAAAAAAAGATGAAGCAAGCAGATAGAAAATGCATGCTTACGATGCTTTCCAATTCACAACAGTTTTATATCCCATCTGAATTCTGTCATTCATTGAGAAGCATTTTACACACTGACTGAACTTCTTGGCTTTGACCCTGACAAACAGGCCAAATAAGATATGGGAAAGAAAAGATACAGTGACTGCTCAGCATCAGCTGTAACCCTGTTGCCTGCATGCATGGTGCAGCTTTCAACTTGACTTACTTTTTTCCATGAGGCTGAACACTACAACCCACATTTAAACACACGTAGTCCTGTGGCAGTAGAAAACTGTCGGTTACCAATTATTATATATATCATGATGGAATATGACAAACGGGCAGTCTCAAAAACCTTAACTCATTTCCATCAAAAGGGATTGAAGTATTCTTCTATCCACTCTTCCTAGACCAGGGGTAGGGAACCTTGGCTCTTTTGTAACTTGTGGATTTCAACTCCCAGAATTCTTGAGTCAGCATGGCTGGTTCAGGAATTCTGGGTATTGAAGTCCACAAGTCACAAAAGAGCCAAGGTTCCCTTGCCCCTGTCCTAGACCAGCGGTTCTCAACCTATGGGTCGCGACCCCATTTGGGGTCGATCGACCATTTCACAGGGGTCGCCAAGCAAGGCTGTCCGCTATTTTTTTCCCCTTTTCCAGCGGGTGCCTTACCTCCCTTGAGCTGGGCCAGCTGGTGGTCGGCCTGCTCCGTCTCTGCTGCTTGCCAGCTACGCCTTGGCCGGCGCAGGGGGCGGAACCACGCATGCGCGGCGCTCCCGGGCAGGGAAAGTCCTCGACTTACGACCGGTTGGGTAGTCCTCGACTTACGACCGGTTTAGTCCTCGACTTACGACCGGTTTAGTCCTCGACGTACAACCGGTTGGGTGTCGCGGCATTAAAAAGGTTGAGAACCACTGTCCTAGACCAATGAAGGGAAAAAAACCCTCCTTTTTTTCCCACCCTGAAAACTGTACGAATGGCCTATTTTTTTGCTTGGTGGTCATGTTTTTGTAGCATGGAGATGCTGAATACTCTTTTTTCATCCCCCCACCCCACCCCATCCCCACACTTTGCAGAAAGACATCTCACCAAAAGAGCATAGGTTAAGCTTTGCAGCATCGTTTCCATTCCCTGGACCTCAGAAATGCATATATGCCTTTTATTATACAGCACGGTTTCTCACAAGCAGGCAAAGAGATAGTAAATACTACTCTCCTTCCTCCCCTCCCCGCCCCCCCCTTTCCTCAGTGCTATTTAACACACCGCCATCAATCAAGGGTTTTATTCATTCATGGACACCGAACTCCTCCAAAGTAGCATTGTTCTCTTTTCATCCCCTTTTTTTCCTTTAAAGGTTCCATTAAGCCATAGGATCGATGCCCGCCTCCTCGATACCATTACCGAGAGAAAGATGGGAAGGGGGGGAGTGGGGGAAACGATGCGCTTTTGAACTCAGGGCGAGGTAAAACAAATACAAAAGAAGACCAACTTTTGCCCCCCCTCCTCCTTTTTTTAATCCGCCAAACCCTGCTTGCCTCCCCAATTGGAAAAAAAAAAAAAGTTGGTCGGGCGCCTGAGGACTAATTTCAGTCCTAAAAATAAACTCAGCCTGCAACGCAGAAGGAATTGACGAAGGTGGGGGGGGGGGGGGGAAGCCCCGCTCGAAGCCGGAAAACTGCCCGGCGGGAAGACGATCGCGCCTGCAAGCCCGGACCCAGGGAAGCAGCCTTGGGGCCGGAGGGCAAAAGCAGGAGAAAGCGCCCAGGAAACGCGCCAGGAGGGCGAGCTCGGCTCACACTTACGTCTCGGAATTTGTTCCACTGTCCGACCTCCTTGTCGTACTGGGAGATAGTGGTAAGCCATTGCTTATCGTCCAGGAAATTCCCGCTGTCTGACCTGCCGCCGGCTGCTGCCGTCGCCGCTGCAGCTATCGGTACCGCCGCCGCGGCTTGATTGCACCAAGCGGCTGCCCACACGCACGCCAAAGCGGCTACCTTGAACATCTGGGGCAGAGAGAAACGAAAAGAGGGGGGTTATCCCAAAAACCTAGGCGCCGCCAGAGGCCCTCCCCCAAACCAAGCGAGTTGGGGGCAGGCGAGGGGGTCGGGGGTGGGTGGCTGGGTGGGGGGGAAGGCGCGCTGCTAGCCTAGAGAAAGCCAAGCAAACGGGGGGGGGGGGCGGGAGACGGCGAAGCATTATTCCCTTCCGAGGAGTCTCTCCTCCGACAGAAGAGTTGGGGGTTTCCACCCCCCCTCTCTCAAGGGGAGAATAGTTATCTCCAAGAAATAATAATAATAATAAATAATAATAAATAATAAATAATAATAAATAATAATAATAATAATAATAATAATAATAATAATAATAATAATAATAGTAATAATAGTAATAATAGTAATAATAATAAAGGGCAGAGAACCAGCCAGTCCATCACCTTGCTGAAAATTCCACCGCCACCGATTCCCGACCCCAGCGAACCGAGAAGGCAGCTCGCGGTTGCCAATTGTATCTCCTCTGGAAGATGCTGCTGTTGCAACTCGCCGCTGCTTGCGCCCGGCGCTGCTTGCGCCCTCCCGGCCGCCGCCGCCGCCTCGCAGGCCCTCCGCCCCGCCCGCTCGGCTGCTTGAGCCGCTCGGCGCGCAGCTCCAGGCGAGCGGCGGGCAGAAGCCCCCGGCTGGCTCCCCTGCGGTTGGGGCCGTTCGGCTGCCCAAGCGAGGCTCAAACGAGGCGAACGGAGAAGAAAGATTCGCCCGCCCGCTTTTATTTTGAAAGAATATCGGCTCTGGGTTGAAGAGGGGTGGGAGGAGGAGTGGGGGGGGGGGTAACCTGAGAGTGAACAGCCGTCTCCCCGCCTTTTTTTTTTTCCTTGCTCTTTTAGCCGGGGCTGGAAAAGGGCAGGAGGCGACCCCTGCCAGGAGGCCCGGAGATTCATCCCGTTGCCCTCCATTTATCAGGCTGAGGTTTGCCACTCCTGGTGGCGATGGTGTGTGTGTATGGGGGGGTGGGTGGAAGAGATATGGAACGGTGTATGCCAAATAAGGCAGAGGTGGCCCCTACCTCATTTTTCTTTCTTACTCCCCTTATTCCAGGGGTAGTCAACCTTGGCTCTTTTATGACTCGTGGACTTCAACTCCCAGAATTCCTGAGCCAGCATAGCTCAGGAATTCTGGCTCAGGAATTCTGGGAGTTGAAGCCCACGCGTCATAAAAGAGCCAAGGTTGACTACCCCTGCCCATAGCTGGCTCAGGAATTCTGGGAGTTGAAGTCCACGAGTCATAAAAGAGCCAAGGTTGACTACCCCTGCCTTATTCTGCAGGTTCCAAGGTTGGGGCAACTGGGAAGAAAACGCAAGCGCCTTTTCACACAGCCACGTAATATGAAAGCGACATCTAATCACCTCGCTCTTCATCCATTCCTATCCCCTTCAACAGACCATTGCCAATTTAGGTTTATCCTCAGGCTGTGTTCACATGACACAACGCACTTGGTTATTTTTAGACCTGGTGTGCTAGACCTGGTGTGCTATACAAACTCAGACTTTGGGTGCCTGGATGAGGTGACTGCTTTCTCTTTGTACTGCACTGTCCTGAAAGATAGCAAGCAGAGGCATTTGGGGCTCTGCCTCTAAGCTTCCTGATCTAATCCTCTCTGCTGCAATGTCCAAGAAGGTAAGCAAAAGAGGAAGTATGTGCTTGCACACTTTGGTGTTTGTTCCCAGAAAATGCCAAAAATTGGGGGGGGAGGGGGGGCCTGGGAGAGAAAGTTCCAGGAGATTCCTGAATGGAGAGGCAATTTACAGAATGTTCAGGTTGGAGCAACTTTCAATTGATATCAGCATTTATGGAACATTACATCTATGAAGGCTGTTGGTGGGAAAAAAATTATAATAATACTATGGTGATCTAGGAAGGTTGTGGCAAAATACTTCTGAAAATCTTGCCAAGAAAGTGTAGGGACTAGTTCAGGCATTCACCAAGAAGGGGCAGGGCAGGGCAGGAAAAGGAAGGGGAGAGGAGAGGATACGTGCATTCCTGTCTTCTGGAAAGGGTCAACTGCCTGAACTAGAACTGGAGCAAGCATTTATGTGACTCAGCCTCAAATTATTTCCTCTTATTGCCATCGTTCAGAAAATATCACCACCTACATCTCTTCTGGTAATTCACTATACCAGTGATTAATACTAACTACACAAGAGAAGTAATAATACTAAATTTTCCTCCCTGTTATTTATTTCTTCTTGACATAATCATATGGGGACTTTCCAACCGATACATTACATTCTTCATTCATCAAGATGTTGTGGCTGCAAGATCTTTATGCAGCTAACTGACCAACTTAGAAAGGGTACCACTTCCCACTACAGGTGACTTCCTATTTTTTCATCAGTGCCTTATAGGTAGGTAGGTAGGTAGGTAGGTAGACAGACAGATTTTTTTAAAAAAAATGAAAATGATTCAGAAAATAATAAAAGTATAAGTGCAAAAGAAAAAAAGGACAAAAGTAACAAAAAGCGGCAAAGAATTATATGCCACTTTCTTGGTATAGATCAGGGGTAGGCAACCTTGGCTCTTTTATGACTCGTGGACTTCAACTCCCAGAATTCCTGAGTCATAAAAGTCATAAAAGAGCCAAGGTTGCCTACCCCTGGTATAGATATAGATATAAGAATACATTCAACTCTTAACTCTGAAGCTACCATATACCTACATTATTTTGATAATCCCATGTAATACTAATAATCAAATCCCAAAATCAGCTTTTCATGTAATTTAGTTCTTCTAAAACTGTTTCCAAGTAAAAAATAAAATATGCCCAAGTCATTTCTTTCATCAAGGTTGTCAATTTCACTATCAAGGCCAGTTCCACCTGCTTACCACAAATTCTTCCATTGTAGGTGTTATGTCCTGGGCCTGTGATTGACAGAGCAGGTGCAGGAAGCTGCAGTGAGACCAGGGCAGACCATTCAGCAAGTCAGCAATAAGTTAACCATTTTTGTTTAACTATCATTTTTCTTTTAAAAAAGGTTCTTGTAGTGACAACCATAAAGGGATTTAGATGATAATTTTACTTTATATCTATTTCAAATTTTCTGTATGGCATGTCTGATAAAATGATTTTTGAAATCTATGTTATATTCACTTTAACTTTGTCATACCACAAATAGCCATGCCATCCAATCTTAAATCTTGTCCTTTTATTCCAATAACCTCCTACTTTTTATTTTCTTTTATCCAAACCAAACAACAAGCTGCAAAATACAATTTCACATTTAGTATTCTTAACCCCCCTCTTCCTTTAGCATTCTGCAAGAATTTGATTCTCAGTTTCTTATCCTATGAAACAAATTTATAAATATCTTTTTGCAATTACTTAAATGGAACATCAACGCAACTTGGGTGTCCTCCTGGATCCGCGGCTGACACTGGAAGATCATTTGTCGGCCGTGACCAGGGGGGCATTTTATCAGGTTCGCCTGATTTACCAGTTGCGCCCTTTTCTGGACCGGGATGCTCTGCGCACAGTCACTCAGGCCCTCGTCACCTCCCGCCTGGACTACTGTAATGCTCTATACATGGGGCTCCCTNAGGGTGAATTTTAAATAGGGATAATTTTTAATGATTTTAATAATGTCACAGACTATAAATATTTGGTTTTAATTGGCTTTTATAGGGGAAATGTTGTGTTGTGTTGTTTGTGTTGTGTTATTTTAAAATGCTGTGAGCCGCCCTGAGTCCCGTGGGGAGAAGGGCGGCATATAAATTATGAAAAATAAAATAAATAAAATAAATAAATTGTCAATATGGGTATCTGAAATAGAAATAACGTTCTAGGTAAAACATTCATTTTAATCACAGAAATTCTTCCCAACAATGAAAATTGTAACTTCTCCCATCTCAATATCTTTTTTAAATTCATTCCATACTTTAGCATTGTTATTTCGAAACAACATATGCTTCATATTAGTCCAGGTAAACCCCCAATATTTAACCCTTTTCTCAACTTTAAAACCAGATTTCTTCATCAAAACATCTTGATCCTATGTAATCATATTTTAACCAGCATCTTTGTTTTCTGTTTATTAATCTTAAAACCCGCTAACACATCAAAATGTTTCATTTTTTCCATCAAAACTTCAATAACTTTCAGGGGTCTTGTATGATCAAAACCAAACAATCAGCAAAAGCTCTCTATTAAAAAGTTTCATTTTTAAGCACATAATCTTCTCATCTAATTCCTAATGTAGCTTTTTGAACAGTATTCAATCTATATCTTTGTTGTTGAAAATTAAAATCAGTCCTTCCTGCTTATCCAAGTGAAATGGAACCTTTTTCTGTTTCAAAATGTCTGTTAAGAAGAAGGAGTCTTTCCTCTTATGAAGATCCTAATGGGAACCTCCTTTAAAACAATTATGTCAACATTATCAATCTTCATTCTTGCCTCAAAATGACATTGCAAAACTTTATCCCTCACTTTTTTTCCTCAAGAAATGAACCAAAACATCCCTCAATTGTACTTTCCAGAAAGGGCTGCTTACTTCAACTCTTATACATTAAAAAAAAAATGGGACAGTCGGAAGAAACAGTCTTACTTATTGCAGGAAATGAACCTTCATATCGTTAGTAAGACTTCATTTCAAAGGCCATCTCAAAGAGGAAAGAATACCTAGATCAGATTGAGAAAAAAATGAGGGATAAAGTTTTGCAATGTCATTTTCAGGTGTGACAATTTATTGTGAATTTTGTTTTCTTTGTATCTATTTCCATTTTTATATCAGTATTATATATTTGATATGGTCAATTGACAATAAAATTTGCTCCTCCTCCTCCTTTTTCAGCAGGAATCTTACAGAATAGCTCTGAACTACAAACAAAATTCCTTCTCTGGAATTCCTTGAGTTCCAGTGTAAGCAAATTGTCCAGCCCTCTCTCTAGCTCCAAATCCCTGGGTTTGGGGGTGTTTTTTTTGGTTTTTTTTTTTTTTGCTTCTTTCTCTAAAAATCCCTATTTTCTGTTTTTTCTCTAAAAAGTCTACCCTAAAATCTTATCCATTTTTAATCCAAGCTGTTTTTCAAATGTAGCTTCTAAATATTTCACTTTCCAAACTGAAAAATACCTGTCAATTAATTTGATGCATTTTCTAAGAAGGGCCTATTGTAGAACAAGATTTGAGTTGTTCNTTTTGCTTCTTTCTCTAAAAATCCCTATTTTCTGTTTTTTCTCTAAAAAGTCTACCCTAAAATCTTATCCATTTTTAATCCAAGCTGTTTTTCAAATGTAGCTTCTAAATATTTCACTTTCCAAACTGAAAAATACCTGTCAATTAATTTGATGCATTTTCTAAGAAGGGCCTATTGTAGAACAAGATTTGAGTTGTTCAGTTCTATGTGCTTCCAGAAGGGGTATGCTAGGCATCAAAGATATTGCTTATTGTTAACTGTATGCCCCTTTTAGGCTTAAATATTTAAAATCCCTACTTGAAAAATAAACCACTCTGATCTGAATAGCACATTGTTCTATTTCTTCCTTGGCTGTAACATATAAATTGTTAAAAAGAACTGCTAAGTTTATAGGCAAGGCAGTTCAGCTGAGAATCCATAATGTTGAACAGATTGGAGTATTATGCAAAGGTGATATATTTAACCTAATGTTGATTTTATATTTTTTATATTTTATATTATTTAGCATATATGTATTTTATTATTGTATTTTCTTTTACCTGTTTTATTCTGGAAATAGATCTTGTATTTTACCTTTATTTTATTTTACTTCATATAACCATTAATCAGTGAACAAAGTATTTATCTAAAAATGAAATGGAATAAGAAAATGAATGGTACTATTTTGCATACTGCATACAAAAAACAAGTATAATGCTGGGGTATGATTCACTAGTGAGTGGCTATTGAGTATTTTCATTGACATGGTTTCTGATTAGCACAATTGGCAGATTTGATAAATTCCTTTAAAATTTTGGTGCTTTCTTCTTTTTACTAAGCTGAACATAAATAAAACACATACTTTTGCTAGCAAAGTAGTAGTTTTATCTCTCATTTTCTGACATAATTAACATATATTAACATGAGCTATGGTAGTGCAGTAGTTAGAATGCAGTACTACAGGCAACGTCCGCTGACTGCCAGCAGTTTGGCAGTTCAGTTCTCACCAGCTGAAGGTTGACTCAGCCTTCCATCCTTCTGAGGTTGGTAAACGGAGAACCCAGATTGTTGGGGGCAATAGGATGACTCTGTAAACTGCTTAGAGAGGGCTGTAAATTACTGTGAAGTGGTATATACTGTAAGTCTAAGTCAGCGGTTCTCAACCTATGGGTCGCTACCCCATTTGGGGTCGATCGACCGTTTCACGGGGGTCGCCAAGCAAGGCTGTCTGCCATTTTTCCCCCTTTTCCGGTGGGTGCCTTACCTCCCTTGGGCTGGGCCAGCTGGTGGTCGGCCTGCTCCGTCTCTGCCGCTTGCCAGCTATGCCTCGGCCGGCGCAGGGGGTGGAACCATGCATGCGTGGTGCTCCCGGGCAGGGAAAGTCCTCGACTTGCGACCGGTTTAGTCCTCGACCTACGACCGGTTTAGTCATCAACTTACGACCGGTTGGGGGTCGCGGCATTAAAAAGGTTGAGAACCACTGGTCTAAGTGCTATTGCTATATATATTCTGTCTTTCTCAAAACTGACACAGATGAGCTGTTATTGACATCACAGTCCTAAATATATTTAGCTGAAACAAAGAAATTAATATCAATGATCCAGAAAGTATCAGTTTTCACCTTGAAAGATAGCTGTGCTGACACATGGGCTAAGGAGCTGGCCTGGTTGCTAGCAGGGGTATTGTGAGGAGATATAGATACAGTGGTTCCATTGGTCCAATCCAGTGGTGGAGAACCTATGGCACATGTGCCAGAGACGGCACTCAGAGCCCTCTCTGTGGGCATGCGCGCCATGCCCCAGAGATGGCAATCGTCCCTGTTCAACCAGCCGCCCACTAACTCGCCAAGGCCCCACATGGTCGGATGCATCCCAGCACCCATGTGCTCGCTGGCCTCTGTGTGCATGGGCCAATAGGTCAGGCAGCAGCTGCCCTGGCCCCTGCCTCACCTTGCCCTGTGACAATGGCACCCCCGCCCTGCCTCACCTTGCCTTGCCTCACCCCGCAGGACGAGCCTCCTGCCCACTGCCCCACCTGCCAAAGACTCCCTGGATCTCCCTCAACCCTGCCTGGCCCCCACAGGTGTCCCCCCCAGAAGCAACATCGAGGTGATCACGCCCACCTTGGCCATATCCACCCAATCTGCCATGACCACCAAAGCCACGCCCACCAAGTGGGCCACGCCCACCTGGCACCCGGCGATAAATAAGTGGGTTTGGGGTTGCAGTTTGGGCACTCGGTCTCTAAAAGGTTCGCCATCACTGGTCCAATCTGATATATAGATGTTGGTGACTTGAGCCTTGCAGGATACCTACCTCCTAGGGAACATACTGCCAATTGACCTAAAATTGGGGAGAGAGAGGGGGGAGAGAGATTATAATTATAACAATGTTTTGAATGGTAACAAAAACTTTAGTACATCTATTTCCAGGTAAGTCACTAATGGCACAACATCCAGAGTTCAGAAAGGCCTTCTTTCCCACAACTTCCAGTAGGAGCAGGAACATTCAGTCTTGTCTTTTCTCTCTTCCTTCCACTTTATTCCACCATCATTCTCTCTAAGTGATGTATAATTCCATTAAGAGTCAAAATTGATATTACATTGAAAGTGGTAGGGTTCTGAATTAACAGCTGCTCTTGGGTTGAATCCAAGCATGTTTCTCTTCACTCAGAATCTGACTGTCTCCAAGCATTAGATTATGACTACTACAACATTGTTTTGGCCCATGATGGAGGTATATGAGTGGGTATTATAAGCATATTCATATTTTTTTTTATCCCAAACCAGTGGGTGATCTTCCCTAGCAGTTTTATCTGGATGGTCAACAGGATTGTGAAAAGACTAGGCCTTGCGGCACCTATAATCCATTAATGGATTTTTTTTTCACAATATCCTATTTGTTTCTTTAAGAATAATATAATAACACGTAGGAATTTGAGAGTGAGTGTTGCTTTCTTCTAGATTGAAATTCAAGAAGGGAAATATTCATAGACGTGAAATGCAGTAATACAGGAGTCCCCAACCCCTGGGCCATAGCCCACCATTGGGCCGTGGCCAGTGCAAAACCAGTTCCCCTCTCCCCCCCCCAGGCCGTCGAGCTGTAACAGTCGGAGACCACTGCAGTAATAGAAAACCGGGGTGCTTATTATAGAATTTGCTAAGTCAAACCCAAAATTGATTACTTCAAACCAGATATTTATTTTCCCAGGGTGGAGAAAACTAGATGAAGAACATTTTTTTCTGGTACTGACCTAGTTCATCAAGATTTTTTTTTAGTAGAATAGAATGTGACATTATGATATCTGTGGCAAAAAAGAAAAGAAAAAAATTCAAAATTATAATTGATAGAAATCTTTCCACAGTTCCTTGCTAGATAGTTAATTTGATTTTTCATAGGTTGTTAGGAATTGCATAGAAAAAAACAGTGGTGCTTTTGATTGTATATAATAAAGCTCAGATTGTTTGATAGATATTTGAGCTGCCTAGACATATTAAAACAGGTGGGAAGCTTTAGGTTTGTGGGTGTTACCATAAAGGAGGACCTGACCTGGAGTGCTCATGTTATAGCATTGGTTAAGAAGGCCCAACAGAGATTATATTTCTTGAGACTTCTCAGGAAACAATGACTGAATGAAAAACTGCTGGTGGTCTTCCACCTTTGCTCCATAGAGAGCATTCTAACATATTGCATTTGCTTGCTGCACAGTAGCAGATAGGAAAGTGCTCCAGAGGGTCATTACCATCACCCAAAGGATTATTGGCTGTCCTCTCCTCCCCCCTGGATGAACTGTACAGTTCCCATTGTCTTAGGAAAGCTCAAAATATTCCTAAAAACTCATCTTATCCCGGACATTCTTTTTTGAACTATTACCATCTGGCAGATGGTACAGGTTAATAAAACCAAAGACAAATAGGCTGAAAAATAGTTTTTATCCCAGAGCTGTAACCATATTACATACCACTGTATAGTGCAACATTGAAGTGCAATATTAGGGACAGTGCAGTGGTGAATAGCATGTGAAGGATGTGTGTATATAATGTACAGTAGTGGCCAAAACTGTGGCAACCTTTTGGGAAAAGTGTACAGTAGAAATGCCACCTTTGGTTAAGTTTCCACCAATTTTTCTTCTAATTTCTTTATAACTGTAGCCTTGTTCACTTAATAATATTATTTTACATCGCTTTCTGGGCGACCAGTCAACTCTTTGCACCATTACTTTAATTTTATTACGTTTTACAAGCTCACTAAATGAAAGAACACCAAAAAAAACCCCAACCAACTTGATAGCGATCACATAACACACTGACAAATGTCCTCCTCTCAGCTTCAATACATGACATCAATAACCGAATCCTATTGTGATCTGATTGGCTCATTGCCAAAACAAGATGACACTCGATTGGCTCTCTAAACACTCATGCTCATTGGGTACAATCAAATGAAGGAAAGCTACCTGATATCAACCTAAGCAAGTTGTGCTTCCTTTTTCTGGTTATTTGGCTATAACCTTTCATAGAATACAGTACAGATAATTGAACAAACTTTGTTGCTTTACATTCTTGATTAAATTATCTTTCCATTGATATATAATTTCATGGTTCTACTCCAAAAAAAGTGGTGTTATTAGCCATCAAACCTCAAATGTACACTTTTCCCAAAAGGTTGCCACAATTTTGACCACTACTGTATATTCTTATTTGTGTTTTTTACTTGTGTGTAGTGTGCACTGTGGACAGCACTTAATTTTGTTGTGAGTTACACAATGGCAATAAAGATATTCTATTCTATTCTGTTCTGTTCCGTTCTGTTCCGTTTTATTCTATTCTATTCTATTCTAAAAATGGGCAACTTTGAACTTCCTTCTCTGAATTCAGAGACAGCTCATGGGTTTATAGCTGCCATGACAACTATGGACTCTTTCCATGTCATCACTTGTCCAAAACACATAACCGACCTTTTCAGTTCAATGTGATCTGATTCTTGGAGACATTTCCATCAGTTTCTTGTAATGGACAGGTCATTTCCTTATGATAATGAGATTAGCTGAAACCACTAAGCTCTGCAGGGTGAATAGTCCAATAAAGATAGGGGTGAGAAGGCAGACTGTCAGAGGCTCCAGCGTGGTCCACTCCTTTATGAAGCACTAGTGAGAGATCATCTATGGATTTGGGCTGAAATATTAATTTGTGGATGACATTGATTTGCACATCTCCATCCCAGGCCAAATGAGAGATGTGACAGATATCCTGAAGTGCTGCCTAAAGCCTGTTAAGGTCTGAATAGAGAGAAGAAGGCTCAGATTAAGCTAAGCAATGAAATATCTATTAGTTTAGAAACTGCTTGTTTCCTTGACAATATAATATTTGACTCTGAGTGGGGGTGTACTGCCTTAGAGAGACCAGGCTCACAACCTGTAAGGGAGATGTATCCTGGTTTACAATTCAAAGGTGTTCGACTTTGTATCAGTTATAATCTCTGGAACAGAATGTACACTACTAAGGACAGTCACTGATGTCTTGTCATATCTCATTTAGATTTCTTGGGACTGTCTTAGAAGATCATCCGGACACCCACCTGATCCAAATACTGTATAGCAAGTCATATGACTTACTGATGTTTTGATACTGTCATACTATTATTGCTAAAAGTTAATCTAGTTACCAGCATGAATTTAAATGCAATTCAAGATGCTGGTTGCTACTTTTAAAGCCGTTAATTACTTGAGTTCTAGTTATCCAAGAGACTGCCTATCCCCAATTGAATCTGCCCATCTAACCTAGAATGCCAGAAAATGCACAGGGTCCCCTCCCATCAGAAAGTGCAATTGGCATGTAAGGACCTGCCTGTGTCAGAGCAATTTTGTGAATTAAGTAAGATTTAGTTTTATTTCGTTTATACATGATTATATTTTTATATCATTGTACTACTATTATTTTGTTTTATATTACTCGAACCATTTGATAAAATTATGTCTTTCAAATTCAATAAATATTGTCAATCTTTTAATGTCCAATGGGATCTGAGTTGGATTGAGACAGTATATATAAATGTATTGTAAATAAAACAAGCAAGTGTTCTTGAAAAAAGGAAAATGGGTTGTCAACAAAGAAAATAATAGATTTGTTGTGGTTTACTGCAGCTATAAAAAGACCCGACTTTTCAAAACTAGTTGGTACCATGAGATTACACAGCTATAGAGCTACTTCCAATCTTATGTAGTCCTCATCTTGTTTGTTTGTAATATTTTATATTGCCAGTTCCATTCCCAGTAGTTTGCAATTTTATATGAATTCATATAAATAAATCACATTATAGAATAAGATAGATAGATAGATAGATAGATAGATAGATAGATAGAGAGAGAGAGAGAGAGAGAGAGAGAGAGAGAGAGAGAGAGAGAGAGAACCTTTATTGTCATTTTTTACTGTGGGCACAATGACACACATTAAAATGAAATTAGCTGCTTGCTCTCAAAGTGTACACATACATAATACACATTTAAACATCCTATATACAACATATGTATAGATCTACACCAGTGGTTCTCAACCTTTTTAATGCCGCGACCCCAACCGGTTGTAAGTTGAGGACTAAACCGGTCGTAAGTCGAGGACTAAACCGGTCGTAAGTCGAGGACTACCCAACCGGTCGTAAGTCGAGGACTTTCCCTGCCCGGGAGCGCCGCACATGCGTGGTTCCGCCCCCTGCGCCAGCCGAGGTGTAGCTGGCAAGCAGCAGAGATGGAGCAGGCCGACCACCAGCTGGCCCAGCCCAAGGGAGGTAAGGCACCCGCCGGAAAAGGGGAAAAGGCGGACAAAAAAAATGGCGGACAAAAAAAATGGCGGACAAAAGAAATGGTGGACAGCCTTGCTTGGCGACCCCCGTGAAATGGTCGATCGACCCCAAATGGGGTCCCAACCCACAGGTTGAGAACCACTGATCTACACCCTTAAATATAAGTAACATATAAATATTAATCACAATATTAATCACATACATGATGGCCTGATGTCTGCCTTGTTAAAAGCTTGATGGAAAAGCTCTTTTTTAAACCATGCTCCAAAAGGTTTCAGAACTTCAAATTTCCAAAGACAATCTAATTTACAGGCCCCTTCAACCATAATCCATCATATCCAGTATACCAGCTGAGACTGGACAAAAACCTTTCTAACCATGGCGTCCACCTACTTATATAACTGTAGCCATAAGTCAAGAGGAACCAAAAAAATCAGACACTTCCTCCTTTAGGGGAAATACCATCTGATCCAGTGTTAAAACCAAAACATTGAGAGCCAGAGGTTTTTTGAGCAAACAGCTACTCCAGCTTGTAAAAGTTAAACTGCAGTTTGTTCTTCTCCAATGAGCCTCTCTTAGCTTCCAGATAGTAGGTACAGACTTCCACTGCATCTCCAGTCTGACCTGAGTTAGATCATCAGCACGTTAGATCATCTTATCCTGAACTGGCAGATGGCCTGTCCCAAAGGATTTATGGATAAGAAGACAACTTATTCTACAATGATACAACTGTCAGATTAATCTTTCATGCCCTCTGCTATCCACTACAGCAGAGGTCCCCAACCTTTTGGGCACTAGGGACCGGTTCCATGGTGAAAGGTTTTTCCACGGACCGGAGAGTGCGTGGTTTTGTATGCTGTCTGAATCCCATGGATGGGGCTTTGCTTGTTTGTGCGGACCGGTTGTTGGCATGCTGCAGCCCGGTACCGGTCCATGGACCAGGAGTTGTGGACCCCTGCACTACAGTTATCACACAGAAAGGAATGGAGATGCTTTTAGCAATGTATCCTACCCCTAATAAACACAAGCAACCCAAAGAATACCATGATAAGTTTCTTGGAAAACATACAAGAATCAGAAGTCATGCAATTCTGCTCCTTTAGCTGTTCTATTTTGATTATTTTAACCCTCTTATAAGCTGTCCAGAGATACTTGGCAAACAGCTGGCCTTCAAAAATTTTCTCAGCTAACTTCCCTCTAAAACCATATGGTTGGAAACCAGACAATAATTGTTTAAAACAACTGGAACTAGGGAGGACTTTTTCAGGAAGAAACTACATAGCAACTCTTTCAAGGCAACCTGTATCATCTCCCCTGGAGAGACATTGACAACTTCCTAGATCAAAACCCAGGTTCCTAGACTCCTGAAAGAGGTAGCTGGGGTGTGCATTAAGTCTTCTGGTGCTTCTGTTGCTGAACACTGTATCAGTCTCAGGTTAATCTCAGATTATTATGCTAGATGTTTCCCCACCTACTTTCTCTGATCTCACCCATGTAGAATCCAGACCTGGGTGAATTTTAATAATTTTATCACCAAAGTACTGAGAAAACATCTTTTCACACCTCACTCTCATAAGAGGAGCAGGTCACCTAAATAAAGCTGCTAAAATGCAGCTGCTAATGCAATAAAAGAAGCTATGTAAATCTGCTTTGCCAACCTTATTGTCGCTGTGTAGATTTGAACACACATATGCACACGATCATGCTGCATATGTGATCTTACCTGTGATCTTTAAAGCTTTTACCATATAAATATTGCTTATTTTATAAACTGCTAAAAATATAAATAGTAAAATCTATAACTTCAAGAATCCAATCTGTCAAGATAAGATAAGATAGCTGTCATCCATAATATTCTGCATCCAACTTAGAATTATTCATGTCTGCTGCTTTAAATAGTCTGAAACACTGAGAAAAGAGATAGAGTCATTTAGCTTCCTGTTCATGCCCCCATATGACCTTTACTAGAGCCCATTGGTGACTAGAAGGACAACAAATGAGGCAAAATTGGCTAATCACATTTTGAAATAAATGTAGCAGTTCACATTACCATGTAAATGGGACTAATAAGACAGGCAGGAAATAGCAGCATTGTTTCTTTGACCTCCAGTTTGACACTTGGCCAGACTCTCCACAAGCATGTACTACTAAATAAAAATATATTTTATATATACTGTAAATGCATTATCCCTTGAGTCTTATACAATTCCTACCAGCAGTTAAGAAGTATGTAAAATGCTACTTGCTGTATTCCATTCTCAACGTAAGCTTTTTTCAAGCCTTCCATCTTCACATAATGTTTCCCTCATCTCAGTAGTATGTTATCTTTGACTAATGTAAAAAATTTGAACTCACAAATAATCATATTTTTCACAAATAAATATGGTCTCCATTGTTCAAGTCTTAGAAGATACAAGAAAATTAATATTAATGAGAAGCAAAACAACAAGTAGAACTTAAATCTAACAAGTTATTTTATACAAAAAAACTTCTTGCAAAATTTATGTTCCCATGGTTATTTATTCAAATATTAGCAAAGAATGGAGAGATTGGAACTTGGATTTCCCATTGTGTTCATTACAAAAGCTCTAGCTCTTAAATCCATGTAACTGAGTGGAGAACCCCAAGGGATTAAGTTTGTTCTACTTTTGACAGATACTTTTGTATAGCCTGGGCTAAAAGACTAAATCTGCAGAGAGTTTTTCTTAAATTGGTAGCCCTTGAATCACAGGCAGTTCAAAGTCATTCCTAATTAGAAAGGTAGTTGGTTGCTCATGCTGCATTTCTTTATATCAGTACAGAACAGACATTTGTCTGAGATTGTTTTTGTGCAGATATTTTACATTTACCAGAGTTACCATACAGTTACAAGGCCTGAAGGAACAAGACTTTCTTGCCCATCCCCACTTCAAGGCAGAATTTGGATCCCCTTAAATAGAGATATGCACATAATCCAGTCCATTCAATGCCACAGAAAAGCATATGGAAATATTTTCTATGTAAATACTGAAGAGGCTTGGGGCATTTTGATGAATACCAGATTTGCAATGACATGAATGTTTATGAAATACAGACCATTTCATCATTTTCAATTGGCAAATGTGCAGCCAAATGTTCATGAAATGCACATGGCTACTTTCATCAGCTAAGTGGCTTTTAAATGGAAAAAAAAAAGTAATTTTGCAGGTGACCCGGGTTTCTTTCTATTGCATTTGTAACTTTCTGTGAAAGCCAGGGAAAAGTAGCTATCCAATACCTTTTGACTGGTAGAATTAAGAGCATTTTTAGGTGAACTTTCATCCATGAGATAATTTTCACAAATAACATCCATTGACCTTTAATCTTTAATCCATTTACTCTCATCTGGACAAAAAAGATAGAAGTTGGAAATGTTTGGAATAACATAAAGCTGGGTATGGCTCTAACTGAAACACTGAGAAAAAGTATTTTTACTGTAATAATTTGCTACATGAACCCCTTTTAAGTCACTGTTCATTATTATTTATTTAAAAACTAGCTGTACCCGGCCATGCGTTGCTGTGGCTCAGTCTGGTTAAATGGAAAAGAAAGAAAAGAGAAAGCGCACGTTTGTAATATGTTTAATTTCACAATGCTAGCGTGTGTTGCTTTTATGTCCAACAGATGGTGCTGTTTTTCAAAAAAAGCATGTTTTTACCTGTCACAGGTGTGACATCTATATAATAGTAGGTATATAAAAACACGCGCATATTCGAATGCAACGTTGTGTCAAAATTTCAAAGCAATCGGTGAAGAACTTTAGGAGATTTAAGATTTTGAACAAACGAACATTTACATTTTTATTTATATAGATTGATGGATGGGAGGGTCACAAGAGGGAAGAGTCCCTCTCTCTGAGATAAGCTCAACTGGGTTCTGGATGGGCACCACCCTAGATCCCAACGTAGAGGTGATAGGGAGTGGCATCATTCGAGATACTTGGGAAGCAACACAGGGGCCCTGCTCCTCTGATCACTAGATGAAAGATTCTATTTGTTGTGCTGGAGACCAGGAGGGATCAATTGGGATTGTTGCTATTGTAACAGCAACAATTGTTGCTATTGTCCCTGCTGTGCAGCAACTTTCCCGACTGAGCTTCTTGGCTCCATCACCAGGCTGGGGATGGAGTTCCCCAGGCTTATAATCTTGAGGGACATGAACTTGCTTTCCCTAAGCACAGGATCTGAGGCATCTTGGCAATTCATGGTCATAATGAGAGCCACGGACCTATCCCAAATTATCCAGTGCTTGATCCATAATAGTGGTCATATCCTTGACCTGATTTCTTTCTCTTTTTTTGGAGATACTTACTACATTTTTTTTCCAACTCTGCATGTAGAAAAGAACTGGTAACTAGAATGGTACCAATATTCCCAAATAGATATATGTAGAAGCATTGGTAGTTTTATTATCAACTTCTTTTCTACTGATCCCCAGACTGGGATATGCTCTTTTTACAGCTGTTGCATTTTACATTGAAGCTTTCTCTACTAACTACATAATCCTATCATTTTTTCCTTACTGAGTTTAGATTTTTGTCATTTACATTTTAAACTCAAGACATTTCTGAGCAGAAGCTTTAATAAAAACAGAGCTCTGTGTAGAATGCTTAAAATATTTGGAACGCTTAAAAGTATAGGGCAATAAATGTTCCCAACAGGAGCAGCTTCCATTTTCATTCAAAGATTTCTCAAAGTTCATCTGAGGTATTTGAGTATGGCATTTTTCTTATGCAGTTGATGTGGCATGGAAGCCTTACAAGCCCCTTTTGTTATATTTTTGTCAACGGTTTATTTGATTAATTATCCTCTATTTGCTCTCTACTCCCCAGTGTGATCAACACATTCCCGATTACTTCATTATTTATAAGTATTGGTTTCCTCTTTAAAATGCTTATAAAACCTCCTGTGTATAATTCAGAAAAAAATAAGCACACACAAACACAAACTTTTTATATTATCAAAATTAGATATAGCATTCCTATGCATCTCACTTATGGACAGGTTTTACTTAGCTTTTTGACTGGGGCATGGCTTCAGATGAATAACTTTGTTCGAAGAAAATTATTGGTCAAATGAACACACTTGACAACTTGCTTGAGGTAGAGGATGGTTTTATTCAACAGCCTTACATGCTGTCGAATTTGGCCAATGACAGAGACAGCAATATTTATACAAGAATCTGTTTTTTGTTGTGACTTTTGCGGACATACCTATAGATGTATTTGCTGACTGGGGAGGAAATGTGAGGTATGTTAATCCTAGTCTTTTGTGTTAGAATGTTGGATTTTGTGTGGGGATTCTGGTGTTGGGGAGTTGTCTTTGTGTGGCTAAAAGTCTTAGAAAACTTTCTTTAGTCATGATTAAATTTGCCAGAGTTTGCCAATTTATTAATGGGAGATATGCTTTGTCCATTTCAATTTATGTGTCATTATAGGTAGAAAAACTTAAGAAATGATTTGTTTGACTGTCTGCAAGTTCTCTAGGGGACAGGGGTTAGGGAGTTTGGGAGTGGAGTTGGCAAGGAGTGGGTGGCAAATAGGTATTTTCATCCCACAACCTCTAGTGCATAACTACAGGGATCAAGTATGTCCTGTTGTAATTTCCCTCCACAAAATTCTGTTGCCTAAGCAAACAAACCATAAAAACCACACAAGAAAGAGAAAATCATGCTGATTTTAACCTTAGGTTTATCTAGTCCAGCATTAGTGGTCATCCTACAGTTGTGGACTTCAACTCCCAGAATTCCTCAGCCAGCATGCCTGGCTGAGGAATTCTGGGAGTTGAAGTCCACAAGTCATAAAAGGGCCAAGTTTGAAGACCCCTGCCCTACAGTCAAATGGATAGTCAGATAGTGGTCTTGCTAAATTTCTATATAGAGCCATTATTATACTGGCAGTTCCATTTTCAGTTTTCTTACTAATGTCTTATTAACTGTGTATATTCCTGATTTATACCTTTTGAGTCATCACAAGATTTTGAGCACTAGGTAAGATAATATTCAATATTAATCCATTCTTGTTGTTACCCTGAATATTCCGGGATACAATCATTTATGGCGGGCTGGGCAATTAATTTTCTCAGTGGGGTACATAAGAAATGCAAACTGTTGTGGAAAACTGCCACTAGACCACCTCTGTGGCCACCCTGTCCCCTACCCATGCTGTTCCTGCCCTGCCCCCTGGTGACACTGATGTAGCCCTGCCAACACTGATGCCCCCCTTTCAATGCCCCCTCAGTATTGACACCCCCCCCCCAATTGCCATCACTCTGCCTCCCACCCTCACCACCACAGACCGTACAGGGATAGCTGAAGGACCAGATGTAAAATGCCCCGATCTGATTTATGATATTTGTTCTAGATAAGGGTGACTGAATTCATCCATTACTGTTAGATCTTTTTCATCTTCCTTCCTCATTTCATTTTCCATCTATAGGACAGCTTTAGTGTCTTAGTCAGACGGAGAAGAGTGTGTTTCCAGCACCAATTTTCTTTTAGGTATTCATACAAACATGCCCAATGATTTAGTGGAAAAGTTGGCTCCATAGGTAAGTCCTAGAGACAATGGGACTCTATGCTGTCTTCAGGACTTTACCCTCAGAACATGTTCCTTATATACTATAAAGACCTTATATTCCAAAATAATCATATCTCTTTCTTATTTGTATTGCAACAGATGTTTGTTTTCTTGTAATGATAGCACTCTGATTGCCCCATGTTGGTTCAGAGATCCTCCAGACACTTGCATATAAACTTTAGATTTTCTGTGGTATGAATCAATACGTGCAAGACTCCAATACAGTCAGTACATACAAGAATCCATTTGATTCCTGGAATTGGGTGGCCAATCAGTTTGAATTACTAAATTTTAAAGTATTTTAATATTAATTTCCTAAGTCTCCCACTTCCTAGATGTTCAGCTTGCCCCACACTCTGTTATCCTTTCTCTTTCTCTCTGCCTCATCTGCCATCTCTCCAGTATATGAGATCCTTATGTTGCTATGCCAATAAGTATAGGAGAATTTTTTTAAAAATCAGATGGAGGGGTTGTTCATATAATTCATTTGGTGAATATAGATTATTATTATTTAATAATATAAATATTTAATTGAATTTAATTTTTACCATCAAACCCATTTTTAAATCTTTTACATGACCTCGCTCTTTTTTGCAATGTAAGCTCAAATGATGCTGTAGTTGTCAATGCTGCTAACATCGGATGTTCTTGCTTTGACAACAGATGGAAATGCAGCCATTTTCTCTATTGCTTTTAGAATTAGTTGCTGCTGGGAGGGGGAATAGGGATGAGAATCCAGCTAGTCATAACAATAATAACTTAATCGTGGGAACCCAAGGACATTGGGCCCAGAGCTGATAGTGTTTTGGCGGGCTGGAGAGCTGGGGAAAAAGCCCAAGCTTCAAGCTAATTGGGGAATGTGATTTATGACTGTTTATTGGAGGAGGGAATTGCACTGTGTTACTTTGTATCCAGGGGAGGGGAATTTAGTTTCTGGTTTCAGCTATGTAGTGTCAATACTTTGTTTCTCAAATAAAAGATTCTTTAAGGTAAACAATGCCTCGAAGTTCTTTTGAAGAGTTTCATCTGTCGGAACCATGACAGTAGCATTCAGTAGAATAACCATTGCAGATTATTGATCTAGTAAATTTCACAAGAATAATACATGTAGAGTTTTCCACAATAAAGATAGTCACAAAAATTAGGACATGTTGCAATGGAAACTCTTCATGTGAGTGTTATTATGTAATTGCATTATTATTTTATGGCTCTCTTTTGTCATTCTTTGGCTACAGACAAATCAGACTAACTATGGGAAATGGTAAACAGTTTAAACTAATGAAGAAACATTAGAACAAATATCAGAGCAAGCCATGTAGACAGTACAATAATATTTGCCAACACATGACAATAAAGAATCAGAATTTAGATCAATGTTAGCTGAAATCAGTTGCTATACAGCCAAGTCTTCCCAACCTGAAATTTTCCTGATGCACAAGCATCATATGGAAGAAAACTGGGATAAACAACATCAACAACAACAACCCATAAAGAAGACTGGAACTAATCAAGAAGGAATTCAGCCTAGGAAAAAGTTTTTTAAAAAGTTAAACATTGCCTTAGCAAGAATTAAGTGTGGTGTGAAAATCTCTGTGTTAAATATGATAATAGGATAAAATAGGTCAGGTGAGTGTTTTTCAGCAGGCTGTATGGGAGACCAAGACTTCAAATTAGAATACCAGCCTAACATGGTATGTTTAGCAACTAGTTGTAACAACTAAAGTGATGGGTTAAGAAGTTTTCTTCTCTATCCCCAACAGATTCAGTATAGTACACTACTTTTTCCCAACATTTTTATTGCACAATGATTACAAAAATAATCCCTATTCTGCAAAGAAAGGGTTTATCTTAGGTATAATTTGTTGCCAAATAACATGAATGTAAACCCACATTACTAGTGGAACAAGCCAACAACAAGTGAAATCATGAAATATTTGTATTTTAATCAAAGAATCCATTCTCTCTAAGATCTTCAATGCAGCGCCATGATTGCTTCATCTCAGGGAAGCAAAACAAATCTAAATGTAATATACTGAATTGAAACATTCAATGTATGATTCACAGAATCCAGAGTAACTTCTTCAATAAAAGTGAGGATTTAATAGTGTGATACATAAACCTATGTATGTATGACACTGTTAAATATGTGCATGATGTATGTATTGTTCTGCAGTTACTTTTTTTACATAAATGTTATATATAACACATATATTCCAGTAAGAAAGCAGATTTTCTTAAATATCAGTTGTAAAGCATTACATCAAAGTTCTACACTTTTTGTCTTCTTTCATCAGAGTTGCTGTTTTGTACAATTACTTTGCATCCAAACCTTTGTAAAAGAAATATAGGCTAGTTTGTTTTTATTCATTTATTTTACTTTCTTAGTTTTCATTGTATGCTGCATCTGATAAAAAAAAATCAAATTTCTTTACTCGCATGAATGCTTCCTAATGTAGCTTATATTTTACAGTGTGACTCATACCTCCGAAGCCTAAAAGCACTACCAAGATGTCCTGTAGTGTTTAGGAATAAGTCTATGAATGCTCTGTGTGCAGAATAATTATCTCATTTTAACTTTCAATTACTATACCTTTCCAAGCAAAGAGGATTGTGCAATATATTGGACAAGAATAAAAACCTTAATTTCTTTTAGAACGTCCCAGTAATCACAACCCCAGGTTTGTTGGCAATAATAGGCTATACTAGACATATACTTACCGTAATAATGTGGATTTCTTAATCATGCTTTGATGCTGAATTATTCTGCTGCTGATTTCTTACTTAATCTTACTTTTAATAGGTGTTCTTTTAAAGCACAACCTGCACTAAGATATATGGTTTCTGTTTGTGTATATATAGCAAAACTAACTCCTCTCTTGGATAAGAGTGTTGGGATGTCCTTGACATAACATGACGTTTTTGAGGCTCATATATTTCCTGAAAATCCTGATATGGCTATCAAAGACATCTAAAAATTGCCTCAATGTTTTGATAAACTAAAGAGAAAAGTAGTGATTCTTTGTTATTAATTATCCTAACTCATTAATTTAATTTCAGATAATTTAAAATTTCATTACAGGTAATCCTTGCTTAAAGACCAGTTACTTAGCGACTAAAATTTTGAGGGACCTCCAACCTTCCCAGAACTGTTGATGACCCATTTTTGAAGTTCTAACAGATATACCCACATATACCCCACAGTTGTGTATTTGCATTTTGAGCACTTGGCAAACAGCTTGCATTTACAACCATTTGCAGCATCCTGGGGTCATGATTTTCAGCGTTTTTTTGTTGGTTTCTGGTATTGACTTCTGGTTTCCTGCAAAAAATACCATCATTTAACAACCACTGGGGAAAAAAAGATTGTAAAATCGAGCACAGTCTCATGGGATGCACTGGCAACTGCCACAATTTATGACCATAATTCCAGGCTCAATTATTATATAAATAAATCAGGGACTACCTGTAGATAGTTGAAGTGGTGGATAGCTTCTGCTTTTTAGGATCAACCATCAACAATAAAGGAACCAGTAGTCAGGAAAAATGCTGCAGAATACCACTTGGTAGAGTAACCATGAAGCCCTTAGAAAAGATACACAGATATCAGGATGAGTCTATGCCTGCAAAGGTCAGAATCTTGCAGACAATGGGTTTCCTACTTTACTTTCTATAGAAGCAAAAGTTGGACTTGGAAGAAGAACAGACAGAGTATGGATGCTTTTAAACTTCAGTGTTGGAGAATACCTCTGAAAATACTATTGATAGTCAAGAAAGCAAACAAATGTACATCAGACAAATGAATCCAGTGTTCTCATTCAAGACACAAATGATCAGGTTCAAATGATCATACTTCAGACACATTATGCAAAGACCTAACTCTTTTGTGAAGTCTATAATGCTGGGAAAGTTGAGGGGAAAAGACAAGAAGAATATGACCAGCGTTAAAATTGAGGAACTTAATTACAACATAAGTGTGTATACTGTTGGAAGACCTGAAGGAAGATAGATCCTCTTGGAGAAAATCTATCTGCATGGTTGCTAAAAGTCAATCCCAACTTGATGGCACATAATTAATCAATCAATCACTTTTAGATTATGTGCTGGACACACCTTTGAAGCATAATCTCTAGCATGTTGCTCAAAAACTAAAGGCATTTCAATCTCAAAAAAAAAGTTATGTTTAGGGGAGCCCCAATCCAGTTTAATGAGGCTGGATTATCTGAGGATAGGCCTATCTGAATATTGATGTGCACTAGTTTCCTTAGAGCTACTATTTTTTTCAGCATTTTTCCAATTTCCAGCAATACACCAGAATCATAAACCAGAAGCTGTGAGATATTTAACTTTCAGCCAGATCTCATTTCTGGTTACACAGTTAATCAGCACAGGGCATTGGTAGAACCAAATGCCATGTGCTAGCACCAGGCCGAATATATTGCGATAAAGTTCAAAGAATAATAGCACACGCAAGCTGTGATATTATTAAACTCTTCTAACATAACTGATCCACCTAATTAAATATTGTTGGTAATTTTCCTATCAAGACTTACAAAAGAGCAGGAGAAGACAATGCATGGATACAAAACCTATTATGAAAATATATATTAAAATTGTATGTCTTGCATTTTTGTACATACCATTCCTGCTATGAGTATGTGATTATTTTAAAATGAATTATTCTTGTCTACAATGGAATATTTAAAGAAACAGAAAACAAGACAAAAATATTTGCTAGAATACTGTAAGTATTTTTATACAAACCAGAAATATGTCAGAACATCTGATTTTTTATACATTGAGATATCTTATCAGTGAAATATGTTTCAAAAATGTAGCAGAGCTTATGACTTTTTAAAGATATTTCTATGTTTTGGAACCAAGAGATTATTTGTATGTTTTGACATTTTATGAAGACACAGCAGTATAGAGGGGGCGGGCTAGTTTTGTCTGGTTTTATCCCATTTATCACAACACTCTGTCAGGACAGCCATAGCAAACCATTTTGGGGCAACCTGTATCTGATTTCCCCCCACTTCATATTTGTTACTACAGTACAAATGTCCTTCTTTCTCCCCTGTCTGAACAATGCTTTCTTCCAATAAAGACTCCCTCTGAGTGTTTTCTTTACATTTATGACAGGAAGAAAACTGGAAATTGTTTGGAATGTAAAGTACACCCGACCATAGATCATGCACATATAAATACAGGTTGGAGATGGCTGCCATCTCCATTGGTTGCAACTGGATGTAGACAATTACAACCCATCTTTGTATAAGATAGATGCATCATTTCTGAAACATAGTTATGGAAAAAGAGACTAACACTATTCTGATTTGTAAAATATGTTCCATATGTGTATTTATGCCCATAGAAAATGTACCAAATGTAAACTAAATGAATTACTGGAAGAAAAAGAAAAGGGTCTAGAGGCATATCTAGCCACTCTGAAACTCAACCTGCAAAATGAGAAACTCCAACCTAAGCAAGAAGACTATATTCAAATTGAACATAATAAGGAACAAATAACGTCTAAAAGAAATGGACCGATGGAAACATGTCACTCATAGAAGAAAACAGCAACCAAAAACAATGCCCCTGCTATCTAGTCCAGCCGCTTTGGAGCTGAGCAATACATCGTGGTGACCAAAACTGGATGCAGTATTCCAAGTGTGGCCTTACAATGCCTTGGTAAGGCCACACTTGGAATACTGCATCCAGTTTTTATCACCACGATGTAAAAAAGAAGTTGAGACTCTAGAAAGAGTACAGAGAAGAGCAACAAAGATGATTGGGGGACTGGAGGTTAAAACATATAAGGAAAGGTTGCTAGAATTGGGTATGTCTAGTTTAATGAAGAGAAGGACGAGGGGGGACATGATAGCGGTGTTCCAATATCTCAGGGGCTGCCACAAAGAAGAGGGAATCAAACTATTTTCCAAAGCGCCTGAAGGCAGGACAAGAAGCAACGGATGGAAACTGATCAAGGAGAGAAGCAACCTAGAACTAAGGAGAAACTTCCTGACAGTTAGAACAATTAACCAGTGGAACAACCTGCCTCCAGAAATGGTGAATGCTCCAACACTGGAAGTTTTTAAGAAGAGACTGGACAGCCATTTGTCCGAAATGGTATAGGGTTTCCTGCCTGAGCAGGGGGTTGGACTAGATGACCTCCAAGGTACCTTCCAACTTTATTATTATTATTATTACTCCTCCTGGAAGAAAGCATGTGGACACCTAGAAAAGAGGCACCATCAAGTTTCCCTAGACTAGAGGTATCATCAAGTGCTTCTGTGAAAGGAAGAAAAGTAGCTCAGACTTCCCTAGGGGGGAAAAATGCTAGTGTTAATGATAGGAGATTTAATTCTCAGGGGAACAGAACCAGCCATCTGTAGACCGGAAACTCAATGTAGGGATGTATGAGATCATTGTCTCCCTGGAGCAAAAACATCAAAGATGTGGCTGAGTATTATACAGAAATCAAGGCCACGGATTACCTCCCCTTTCTTCTCTTTCACATTGGGATGAATGACACGACAATGAACCTGAAAATGATATCAAGAAATTACAAGCAGTTATGGAAGAAAGTTAAGGAATTGGGAGCACAAGTGGTGTTTTCATATGTACTTCCAATGATAAGTCAACATCCAATGAGGAAACAAAGAATTTTAGAAATGAACCCACTGATAGAGGAGGGAACTAGAGAGACAGCTATACTGGACCTAATTCTTACTAACAGAGAAAAAATTATAGAGAGGGTTGACATTGCCAGAAATTTAGGGGAGAGTGATCATGTCCTACTGAAATTCAATATAATGCAGACACAAACAATAGAATATAATAAAACCAGAAACTTAAAAGAGTTGATTAGAAAGAGCTTGGGAAGGATTCCATGAATGAAAATTTTAAAGGGGAAAACAATTCAAGAAACTTGTGAAACTCTAAAAAATATGATTATAGAAGGCCAATCCAGCTCAATGCCACTGAAAAAGAAAACAAGAAATCCAAAAAGAAACCAACATGGTTACAGAATGAACTCTCTGATCAACTGAAAGACAAAAAGAATGAGTATAAAAAAAAGACAAGAAGGACACATAAGTAAGACAAAATACCAACGAATAGCCTGAACTTGCAAAGCTTAGGCTCAGGATGAAGTAAGACTTGCAACAAATGTCAAAAATAATTTAAAAAGATACTTTCAACATGTAAAAAACAAGGAAAAAGGAAGGAAACGGTCCACTAATGAAAGAAGATGGCAAGGAAGTAACAGGTAGTAGAGAGATAGCAGAGCTACTTAATTCATTCTTTGTATCTGTCTTCACACAAAAATATAATATAGCTGTAAAAGACATAACTGTAAAAGCCAGACTAGGAATACAAATTAAATAAATAAGCAAGAAAATGGTAAGAGAACACCTGTCTGCTCTAGATAATTTTAAATCACCGGGACCTGACGGATCACATCCCAGAGTTCTGAAGGAACTGGCAGACGTGATCTCAGTACCACTGAACTATATCTTTCAAAGATCCTGGGGCACCAGGGAACTACCAGAGGACTGGAAAAGAGCTGATGTGGTTCCCATCTTCAAAAAAGGAGAAAAAAAAATGCAGGAAACTACAGACCAGATGCAGGAAACTACAGACCAGTCAGCCTGACATCAATACCTGGAAAAATCATGGAAAAGAAAATCAAGCAGCAGATCTGCAAACACCTAGAAACAAGCAAAGTTACAACCAGAAGCCAACAAGGGTTTGTCAAAAACAGATCATGCCAAACAAATCTTATTTCATTCTTTGACAAAATGACGAAATTAGTGGCCCAGTGAAATACAAAAACATATGAAGAACACTTGCAGGAATTGAGTTGCCTACTGAAAAGAAGAACTAAGGGTGACATGATAGCAGTGTTCCAATATTTGAGGTGCTGCCACAAAGAAGAGGGGTCAAACTATTTAAACAGATTTCCTATTGAAATATACATTGCATTTTTTGTCAAAAATTATACTAAGTGTTTTTAATCATAATTTTAAAATGAAATGTACATATAATTTTTCAATCTCTTCAGAAAATTCTTGTTCCTTTGCTGATTAAACAGTCTCGACATACACACTCACAGACCTTTTTTCCTCTTCCAATACTACAATGAAATATTCAGGAACTGCAAAAGCTGATAAAATCTTCCCATTAATCCAGAAGACATACAATGAGTTATGTCATTTTGCATGTTTTGAAGAGCAAATTACTGAACCATCCAAACTTTCAGTACAACAAAATTTATTTCAATAAGAAGAGCTTTAAGTAGTAGGAGCAATAATGATATTATTCCTACTTAAACTGATATACAACAATAATATATTAATGAATAATAAAATATGTTCACATCCTGAAGGTTTTCTATAATTAAAGAGCAATATTAAAGATACTCAAATTGTCTGAATTTCCTGAACTTGACAACTTTCTACAGCAATGAAAAAAATGTGTAGGATTTTCCTTACATACTTGTGGGAGTCCAAAGGGTATGATTATATTGTACAGATTAACCGCTATTGCTTTCAACATCCCACTACACATTATATACAATTACATATTAGCCTAATTAGATGAAACAGAAAAGGAGCAAAATATGCAATAAAGGAGGAAATGCCAGTGTTTCTTAGAAGTCATTCTGTAGTACAACAGGCTTTATTCTGACACTAACAGCAAAAGAATTTTGCTCTATTCTTGACCCTCATGGTGTAAGATTTTAATTATGAAACTGAGATAACTGATTCAAATATCAGCCTAACAATGTATATTGGTTCAAGCAGTAAACTGCCTTAACATCTTGGGGGTGGGGACAGCAGAGTAGCTATATAGTTAATAATATCTCTCCTAAATGGTTAGTAAAAACTAGACGTTCATGAAGTGATATTAATTATGCCGAAAATTTATTTATTCATTCTACCTTTATAGCTGCCTATTACATCCAAGTGATTCTTGGTGGATCACAACAGGTAAAATTAACCATCTAATAAAAATATTTTTAAAAACCAATCTGCAAACATATAAAGCCGTTAATCACTAAAAAAAACAAACCACGATCAGCAGCAGAATCTATCCTTATTTAAGTTCAGCATAGCTATTGCAAAACCATGTTCTAGTTGTCTATGGAGATTCTTTTCAAAAGACAGCTGGACTTTCTTGGTTTTTTTCGTGAAAACATTTCTCATCCAAGAAGCTTCTTCTGAACTGAACTGAATTGATGAGAAGCAAAACATTTTCAAGAAAAAAAACGTCAAGAAAGTCCAGTTGCCTTTTGAAAAGTTCTTTTGGGGCATGTTGTAATTATTACATTACTTTCCAAGGTGAAGTCTTAGTGTACCAGACTGAGAGCCTGAACACATGGGTAGGCATTCACAATCTGTCATGTCTATCTTTTTTTTTCCTGCCTAGTAGTTTCCTACAAGGGCAAGGCCCACATTTTTATTTTTTGGGAACAACTGAGTGTCAATCTATTGTTGTGACCATATTTGACCAACTGGCTTGTTGCCTGAGCCTGACATCATGTATTGAGAGAAAGTGACTGGCCCAAGGTCATCTAGCTCAGAGGTCCCCAACCTATAGGCTGCGGCCTGGTGCTGGGCCGTGGGCTCTTGGCCCGAAAGCCACAGAAACAGCTGGAGGGTGCATGCATGCGTGAGCACGCATTTCCCTCTCATGCTAGCACCCGTGGTCCCGTTTGCACAGGCGCACAGGCGCAAACAGGACTGCTAACACCGGGCGGGTGTGTGACCCATTTGCACATGTGCAAACGGGGCCGCTCACTCTGGGTGGGTTGCGCGGCCTGTTTTTGCATGAGTGAATGGGGCCACTAGCCGCCACAGGGTGCGTGCGGTCATACACGCATGCACACAGCACCAGCGCATGCTAGTGCTGCACCAGTGCACCTGGCCCCATTTGCATGCGCATGCACACCAATTTAGAAGCTACTCTGAGACCTCTGATCTAGCTGACTTTCATGCCTAAAGTAGGAATAGAAGCTGCAGTTTCTAGCCCGGTGCCTTAACCACTAGGGCAGACTGGCTCCAATTATCTATGTATTACCCCACAAATATGAATCCTCAATCATAGTAACTACTTCTCTGTGTGATATAAGAAGATTGTTGGGTGATTTTTTTTTGCCTCTTTCTTTAATGTATGTATTCTGATTTAAATCCAGTGGTCTCAGCTTGCAAATTATTATCATGCTGTTATCTACAGAAACCAGGAGAGGGCAAAATTACAGAAACTTTTTGATCATGGGAACTCTAAAATAAGAGATTGCATCCCAGTGGGATGTTGCATGAAATTACATAGTAGAAAAAAAATCTAGTTTGGTGAAAATTATAGTCAGTTTGCTTAGGGATATGTCCTCTCCTATTCAAATTATCTAGTATCTGCTTGACAAGATTGTATTTCAAGAGATTGCAAATGTTACTTTTTAATTCTGTTACAGTAATTGGAATGGTGATCTAAAATTCATTGGGGTTATTTTTTAATGCTGATTCGTGGCTGGAGTGAAGTCATACTAAGAACAAATACAAAATAAATTATATTCACAATTACTTATGAGAAATATATTCTCACAGCATAAACAGGATATTTCGATGCTTCATTCAATTAGGGCATTTTTGTTTTACAATACAAAGGAGGACCAAAATAACTAACTTTCAGTTATGATGTAGACATGTGGGTTATTTTAAATTGTGTAAGAAAGCATTAAATAATTATTTTCATAATTTATAAAAATACATGATTAGATTAGATTAGATTAGATTAGATTAGATTAGATGTGATTTTGTGCCTTCAAATCAAAGTTAAATCTTGACAATTGCCTGGATTAATCCTTACAATTTTTTGGGTAAGTTTTCAGATGTGGTTTGCCATTGCCTCCTTCCTAGGGTTGAGAGTGTGTGACTGGCCCCATCTAGATGACTTTGTGTCTAATATGGGACCAAAACTCCCAGTTTCCCAATTTCTACTGGCTTCCTTAACCTCTACACTAATTTAGCAGGATTTTCTAACATTCATTATATCATATACTAGTCATTCAATGGTATTTGAGATCCATTGCTCTTAATGGATGAAGAAACTTTCATTGGAACTTGTGGTGATACAATATTGGTACTAATTATTTTTTAAGGATGGTTTCCAAAATCAGAGTAACAAAGATCAGAGGGAAAAAAACAATGCTTAGAATGACAGAATACTTCAAATATCTTGGGGATAAAATATTACACTTGCTTCCTAAAGAAACAAACTTAAAGAATATAAAACAATAATACACGAGACAGTTTTCTAATTCTAATGAAGGGCTTTTTTTTCACTTTTAAACATTTCAAAAACATTTAAAGCATTAGAAGAAAACAAGTGGATTTCAAAAGCTATGCATCTCATTAGCCCTTGCTTTGTTTTAAATATTTAGAGAGGAAAGTTAAAAGAATCTATTTTAAAATTATATGAAGTGAGAACAATTTCTAACTACAAATCCTTTGAGAATGTACACATTTAATTAAGTTTGCCCAAAAGCTATGTAGTTATCTTAGCTGTTATCATATTATCTGATTCTTTTGACAAAGAACATTTCAAGGTGTCTACATACCCAAATTGTGTTTCATTTACTCCTAGTTACTTATTAGTGATGGTTTCAAAATTTAAACTAAGTAGTGATAATCACTAATAAAAAAGATTATATTATCTGAAATTTGGCATTTCATGAGTAAGAAAGTTATAATTGATATGGAATATGTTTTCTAAAACTTATATTTGTGGGTAAAAATCAGAAATGTGCAATCTTCTTACTCATAGTTAACTATTCACCCTCTCATGAATCCAAATGCATAATGAAACGTGCTCTCTGGTCCCACTCTTACATTATCTTCCTCCTGCCCAACCCTTCCATCTGCATAACATGGGAATGTCTAAAAAAATTTCCCCTGTATGTCTTTATCATGTCATGCAAAGAATGCGATCTTCCATAGTTTATTCGTTGATTTGGTTGACAAGAAGAATTCCCAACATTTCTTTTGTTGAAACTTTTATAAAACGGTTTTCGCGGGTGTTTGTATCTAGGTCTTTGGTTATTCGGGTTTTCTCCTGTGTAAAATTGGAAGTGTCTTGGCGACATTTCGACGAAGTCCCATTCGTCATCTTCAGGCTGGTGTCTTCAGCTTCGTGCATTACTCCTAGAAGCACGAAGCTGAAGACACCAGCCTGAAGATGACGAATGGGACTTCGTCGAAACGTCGCCAAGACACTTCCAATTTTACGCGGGAGAAAACCCGAATAACCAAAGACCTACATATATATATTGATGTTGGTAGATTCCAATGAATTAAGGGAGAATTGGAATAGCCATTTCGAACTTTTTAGTTCTTTTCAACCAGACATACCCTTCTGAGATTCAAACCTGGGCTGTCTGTGGCTATTCCAGTTCTCCCTTAATTCTTTGTCAGCAATCCAAATTTTGAAAAAACACATATGATGTCGCAGTTGTGAATGCTGCCTGTGGATAGCTCTAGTTTGAGCTGATACAGGCAAAAGATTCCTTTCTCCCATATTTGGGCCGACAGGGTGCACCAAACTCAAAGATAATTCTTCTCCCGTCTCATAGCTGACAAAGTGAGAAAGAGCCTGTGGCCTAGAGGTTAATACATCTGCCTAACATGCAGACAGCCCAGGTTCGAATTTCAGAAGGGTATGTCTGATTGAAAAGAACTAAAAAGTTCGAAATGGCTATTCCAGTTCTCCCTTAATTCTTTGTCAGCAATCCAAATTTTGAAAAAACACATATGATGTCGCAGTTGCGAATGCTGCCTGTGGATAGCTCTAGTTTGAGCTGATACAGGCAAAATATTCCTTTCTCCCATATTTGGGCCGACAGGGTGCACCAAACTCAAAGATAATTCTTCTCCCCTGTCTCATAGCTGACAAAGTGAGAAAGAGCCTGTGGCCTAGAGGTTAATACATCTGCCTAACATGCAGACAGCTCAGGTTCGAATCTCAGAAGGGTATGTCTGGTTGAAAAGAACTAAAAAATTTGAAATGGCTATTCCAGTTCTCCCTTAATTCTTTGTCAGCAATCCAAATTTTGAATATATATATATAGGTCTTTGGTTATTCGGGTTTTCTCCCGCGTGGAGAAAACCCGAATAACCAAAGACCTACATACAAACACCCGCGAAAACCTCAGTTCATCTATTTCCATTTCCCTTCAGCTTGTCCTGAAATCCTGGTACAGGATCACACTGGAGAAAACATCTTCATAAAATGGCAGGTATTAGAGAAGACAAGGGGATACTAGTCCTCTGTTTGATGCCGTAATTCTGGAATCTCTGGCACGATAAACACAGATGTCAATTGATTGTGGGACCTCCGTTATGAGGAATCCTCTGTTATTTAACATGCACATGCATACACTTGCAAGTGCAATGAATTGTTGAGGTTTCATACCAATGCTGCCCTAGGGGGGAAAATGTGCATTGTGCAGAGATGGAGCAAGCACATAGGCATCCTATTCAAAGATTTATAACTGTATTATAAATCTCATCAATCCTGATCATTTTGAACAAAAAAGCAGCAGCACACCTGTAAGAATATCAGACCTGAAAAGGTTGTTGAGAACTTGTATCTGCAGCAACCTCCCTGAGCAGTCCATTTGGCCAGCAGTCTAACTTTGGATGCAGACTTCCAGGGGCCAGAAGTCACACCTTCTGGATTAGCGTTTCCAGTTTGAAAGAACCACTCAGCTTTGCCTAATCAGCTGTCTCAGAGCAGACAAAGGAATGGCATACTAATACTAATCCTTGGAGTTCCTACCTCCATGAAGCCTGGATTCTAGAAGCCAAGGATCATACTTAGATGAATAGTTGCCTTTCTTCACCTTCTGCAAACATCTGGACTTTCTCTCTCTCCCTGAGGGTCATGTAGAGAGTAATGATTGTTTAGGTTCACATTAGGACAGAGATTGATAATTTTTTAAATAATCTGCAGTTAAAAACCTTGGAGTTTTGCTAAACAGTTCCCGACTAACAAAATTCAGGACTTATTTTCAGTTGAAATGAAAAGGTAAAAATACAGTATATTGCATCTAAAAAAAATGTTAAAACTTTAAATGGCTTAAAACATTATTTTTGCTTAATAGATTAGCATTGCTCTTATTTGAAGTTTCTTGTCTCTGGAGAGCTTGTTACAAAGCATTACTTTCTATTTTCTTCTTACAATGAAGAGTTGCATTTTCTAGTAATGTCAAAGTTTCTTGAAGACAATTTGAGAAATAAGTATCTCTGCTGATTCTTTTTTAGGTCGTACCATTGATTTTCAATAGTGAAAGCACTGAACAGAATAACGGAACAGAATAACAGAGTTGGAAGTGACCTTGGAGGTCTTCTAGTCCCTGAGCATGTTCAAGATACTTCCAGATATTGCCGTTTTAGCAGTTCCCATTATGTTAGCTGAGACAGTGTAATAATAGCTCTTCTGTAGTATTAAGGAACGTTCAGTAAATTCAGTCTTTTTTATTGAAGGACTAAAACTCTGCAGAGCTTCTTCCAGTCTAGTCCCCCACTAGACAAATCTTGCCTTTTGTCCCACTCAGGCAGTCTGGATTCTTTTTAGTTGGATTTCGGGTGAGGGCACATTATGAAGATATCACTAATTGTGCTTATCATTTTCTTCTGACAGAACTGGGATGGAGGTGGTGCAACTGTGCTGGTTCTTCTTGATTTTTCAGCAGTTTTTAATATTACCAATCACTGCATCCTTCTGGATCAATTTGAGGGTTAAGTGTGAGAGTCAGGATGTTGCAGATCTGGAAAATTCTGCCAAGCCTTGTCAGCAAGGCCAACTTTTGGAAAGTTTGTCTTAGTGCTACAATACTATCGTTAAAACAGTAGGTTTCTAAAACATTATAAAATATAGCAATCTATTCTTTGGCAATAACTATGAATAAAAGTGGTTCACAAGCTTGAAGTCTGTACTTTAAAAGTAGCAGCAAAAAGTGAAAAGCCTTAGATGCTATTATTATAAGCTATTTACTTTTAGATGAAGAATTGGTGGAGGAGGGAAAATTACAGAATGAAAGTCACTTTTCTCAAGAGGATTGCTAAGAAAGGCAAATCTGGCTTAAAGACTGAAGAGGTAGAGAAATAATAGGAAGCTATTGCATAGAATTATTTAAAACAGGCACACTTAACTCTGGAGTCTTGAAAAAATACTGTACAGTAGAGCTATTTTTTTTAGTAATTTGGGAATCTCTTGAAAGAGAAACCATTTCTTCTAATTTCTATCTGTAGGCATCATCGCTGGTCATCAGTTGCTGGTTTAGAAAAAGTCACTAGATTGCATCTGGACTAGTACAGAAGCAATGCATGAACAGATTTGTGACTAATGGAAGACAGAATCCAAATATAAGTATGTGCAAATGTAGATCCCATAAACTGAAGAAGTTGTGGACTACTACATATACCAGGATAGGCAATGTCTTTACCTGTTTCATTAAATTGTTTTTTCTAAAATCCTTGGCGATACAGCTTTTATTTTAGACTTTGGTAGCCCCTATTGTGGTCCTGTTTTTTGTTTTTTTTTCCAGAATGCCAGATCCCAACCCAATGTTATACTCTCAGTGCATATACAATGCTGATTAGAAAGTATTAGCAATCTAGTCTCACTTCATGATAAAAGTTGCTCCGGAATTTTGAAGCATTTCCACACATTAAAACATTGTATCCCCAGTAAATGCTTTGCCACTTACAAGATGCTTTATGTGCCAACATATGAGTCATAGTATTATGTCCTGGGCCTGCTGAATGACTCAGCAGGCTCAGGAAGCTGCAGAGAGCCCCGGGCACACCACATGGTTGCCCGGGACCAGACAGGCTGTCTCCAGCCTTGTGCGCATGCGCAAGCCGGGAGAAAAGCCTTGCATTGATTGGCTGATGGTGTCCCTGCAAGGGGAGTATAAAAAGACTCCGTGCCATTTTGTTTGCTGTTCTGTTGGTGAATTCAATAAAGAAAGACTGTTTTTGTTACTCCTGCTTCGTCTCAATGCCTTTGACTTGGAAACAGAACACATAGGATAGTTTGCATCCTGTCAATCTTTCATGTAATTTGTGAAGGGTATGAAGTGTCTGGCAATTCCTCCTCTGCACTGTTTCCCATAGCATTGGTCCAGCCTACTCTAAGTTTGGTTGCTGTAGCTGTGAAGCTATCCATTCATCTGGACCTTGACTCTGCCATTGGTTTACCTCTTCCTCTTCTGAGTATCTTCTAAAGTGAACATAGCATCAGCTATTTAGAGCTGCAAATAAAAGAATATTGTTATATTCAAATACCTCCTTATTTTTTATTGTATTTTATTGCATTGAAGCATATCATCAGAGAAGCTTCAGAAGGATATGCCACAGAAAACAATACCATCTGTGGGGGACTTCCAGTTTTGTGTTGTAGCAAAACGAATGCAGGAAGGCAGGGCTCTGCCTTCCACACCCGATTTCACCCTGCTGGAGGCCTAAAAAGGGCCCAAAGTCGCCCTGAAGAGGCGATGAATAGGAGGGGTGCCTTGTTGATCAAGGAGAAATGGCGGTCTTTCCGTTCAATCCAAGGAAAGCCCTCCAAACCGGCAGGGGAAAGACTGGCTATATTCTTGTGGCCGGCCATTAGCTGCTGACAACCAAAGAAGAAAAAGCATCAATTAACACATCATAAACAGCATGTTTGGAACTGGGTGAGAATATTTATCCTTTCTTTACTATCTTACAACTGAATTTCCTGGGAAAGGCTCCCAAGAAGCTAGAAACCTCCAAATGTGAATGGAAATGGCATTTTAATTTTATGGGAGATAGAAACATACAATACTGAAGTGGAAGTAACATAAAGCTACAATTTTGATAAATGTGAGAAATGAGATAACTGTTAAGATTTTCTCTTTGGAAAAAAAAGAAAGACAAATATTGAGGCAAAATATAAGAAATCAATACTTTGTCTTGAGAGTGGAAAATGGACCTTGAATGACATCTAGTGGTGGATTTGTGTATAGCACTATAATTTGCTTCCTGGCTGCTTGGTGACTGCTAGCTTGGGAGAACAGCTGGCAATAAAGGAAAATATTTTAGCATACTTATCACCCTGACCTTCTTGGATTATAAATACCTACTGAGTTTGGACTTTTAATCTCAAGAGCTAGTGGGAGAGAAAGAAAAATTTGACTTTGGAAGACATAAAAGAAGGAAAATATAAACAACCATATACAAACAAAATAACGCAAGACTTAGCCATAACAGTGAAAATGCAAAAGATCCTTTACTCCTTACGTCTGCAAAATACATCTGATGGCAAGGAAGAAGATTTTAAAAATGTATATTTTATAGAGCTGTTAGGGGAAATGTCACAACTTGGGAGACAGGGAATGAAAAGAGAAATTGAGGGAGAAGAAAACTGGGAGTTGCTTAAGGAATATAAATGGATGGAATTCCCTCTCAAAAATACCCTACCTAAACTGTCTTCCTCATGCCAAGCAATTTTCACAAAAATAGAAAGAAAATTCCTGGGCGATTTAATTGCCATGGCTTGGAAAGCTACTTGGCAAAGAAAGAAAGTGAGAGTTAGATTTAAAAAACAGAAGATTTTACCTTTTATAGGGAGCATTATATGTTAAATACTTGTTTGAATAAGATTAAAAGAACAGATGACCCTTAGATATAATTAGACTTTTATAATGAAAGATATGATTTAGAATTAAAATAGCACTTTTTTCTTCTTTCTTTTTTTGATATGGGAAATATAAAAATAAGAGGAGCATTGGTATGAATATTTTTTTTAGCTATACAAATGTAATTATTGAGTAAAATCATAACTGACAAAGATTTTAAATACTGATGGCACAAAAAACAAGATATTGATTTATGAATTGATATTATTGTTATTTTTATAATATTAGTAAAATATGATGAAGATGCTTATATCTAACTTTGTCAATAGTACCAAAAATTGTAACTGTGTAATGAGGGGAAAATGTAAAAAATATGGGGAAGAAAGGAGGATAAGGGAAAAAATACTGGATTGTGCAGTACTGAACAGATTTATATTGAAGAAGTTAATGTCAGATATGTGAACCCAGACATGTCATTTACTAAGCACTAAAGATTGTAATTCTTAAAAATCAATAAAAACATTTTTTTAAAAAGAAAACAACACTATCTGCAAAAGGATCACCAGTAAAAAACAAAAGAAATTCTCAAGCATCTTAAGAATATGCTAGGGAAAAAATGTATGTTTCACATAGGTACAAAACAACTGAAAAAATACAAGGCAGGTTTTTATATAGCATTAATTTGTACAGACTCACACATACCAAACTACAGTAATAAGCTTCATCTATAGAGAGACATTATTTCTTCAGCAGCAACACATAAATAAGAAAAGTCTCTTTCCCTCTCTGCCACAACTGGTTAAACAGAAAAATCAACATTTGTTTAAAAGTCTTTGAGATCAGAAAGGTTGTCTAGAGAATGATGCCGAAAAAATAAATTTGGAAGATATATAAACAGAGTGCTAGGGAACAGATAACCTTCACACATTTTCATTCAGTGTGAAGTACCAAAATTCTCATGACTGCAAATACCACTGTAAACAACATAAAATTGTTTTATTTTGCTACATTTGGCTTTCAAAATATATAGGACGCCTGAGGAAATATGATCAGAGATCTGTTTTATAACAAAATTCCCGAAGTGGAAGCCACTTGAATAAAATGCAGAGATTCATCTAAGTGAAATCTAAGCAAGGAACAATATACTTGAACTACAAGCTGCCATTAGGTGAAGATTTAAAGAGAAGGATAAACAAAACTATAATCTAGAATGTTAATAAAAATCAATTGAGACCGTATAGAATGGAAGACTTGCATGATGAATCAGAGAATGGATGCCTTTAATTATATCATGGAAGGAAATGAATATAACTGACCAGATATAATGGAAACAAATATGGAGGATGGGATCTTTTGTTGATTTATTTTTAAGAGTAAGCTATCTATAGCCCATTAAAGCCAGTGAAAAAGGAATCAGCTATGCTTTTTATAGACGGGACTGCTGATGTAAATGTTATACACTGGGCTGCCCTTGGAAAATTATCTGAGAGCTACAGCTAGTTCAAAATATAGTGGCACAGGCAGCAATGGGTACTTTATTAGCTGGCTTCCAGATGCATTTCAAGTTGCTAAATGTTATCTTTAAAGCTCTTAATGGCATAGGACCTTAGTACTCTTTCTCCCATTGTTCCTGCCCGCCCAGTACGTTCAAGCAGAGTGGATATGCACCAGATCCCTTCCATTATAGGACTTAATGGGATTTGTCACTTTATGAAATCTTCAAAGTGTGCCTTTTCTGCTGCAGCCTCTAGCCTCTGGAACAATATTTGCCCAGGGATATGTATGACACCTTCTCTCCCGGGGCTTTGAAAAGCCCTTAAAATCTGGCTTTGGTCCCATGCCTGGGGTTTATGTGTTGTGGGAGTTGATTTACGTTGTTTTAATGGTTGCTTTTAGCCTAGCCTGCCTTATTTTGTTTTGCTTTATTTATGTTTTAATATAATGTTATATTTTGTAACCCACACAGAATCCACTGGGATGGACAGCTATATTAAATTTAATAAATAATAACAACAACAACAGGGCAACAATGAGAAGAATTTAATGCCCATTAGTCAGATGGATTGCAATAAGGGAATTTAACTGAACCTTTACAGTTAAACTTAAAAGCTATGCAAAAGCTTATTATAGTGCTCATTAAAAAGGGAAAAATGTTAGTACTTCAAGCTAACTCCAAAACATGCTGTTTGATTATATCTATTTCACTGGGAACATCTTAGGTGGCTTTTCCTATCAACACAAGCTAATGACTTCAAATAGTTACCATATTAGACATATTTTTTTCTATTGAATTTAAAAAGAAATCTCCCAAAATACTATCAAATAGGATTCTGCCTCAAAGCTAAAGTAGCTAGTAATGCAATTTTTCTTGTATTTTGGGGTTCCTATAATTTTAATTACCAATTCAAATTCCACACATGTGATCATGCTAATTGTGACATGTTATAATTGCTAAATTTCAGTTTTTATATGAGTTCTCAGATATATCTTTATTCCCTCCACACATATGCTATATTCTCAAAGACCCATTGAATTTAATAAGCATGTTTCTATACAGATGGGCATAAAATGCTGACTATATCAAACATAGGAACTGCTAATTGAATTGAATATCACAAATTTTTTTAATTGATGTGGTTTTTAGCATCAGGTCATAGGCCTCCTAATTCTATCTTTATCATCTAATTTTTGAATTTTGTGGAAGTAAGAGAAGTAGATGGAAAACTCATAAGTCCCTAGATGTTTTGTTACTAAAAGGGCAAAGTAGAGAAATAAGATACTTCTATGGGAAGGCTATAAAGCAGCATTTACATCTGTAAGATAATGATGGAAATTGCTCTAGAACTATTTATTTCACTTTAAGAAAGTTTCAAATGGACCATAACTCCACTTGAAGAGAAATGAAAACGAAAATGATTTGGCACACAGAGATAAGGTATCAGAATATTACAAAGTAACATTTCATAAGGGATGCTCCAGTTACACTTTTCCCCCAATAAAGTGCTTCCCTTTGAACCAAAGGTTTTTGAAGTTTTGAAAAATTTATAGTTACAAGGCAAGAAAAGTAGCAGATTTGGGGGTTGGAGGTGACAGTGGGAAAATTTCCATCATTGCTTCTGAAAAGGGGTCTGGGATAGGGATGAAGGTTAAAGCAGAGAGAGACCAGGATGGAGATAATTATGCTTTCTCTATCTTTTAGCTCTCTGGGAGGGAAAGTTCTCTATACTAATCAATGATTTGATCAAAGCTATTAAGTAGTAGGTCCTAAATGTCCCCTCCATACAGTGGTGGGATTCAAATATGTGTGGATGCTGCTTCCGGAAGTCCATTCTGGGCCTGGGCAACAGAAAATTAGCTACCGGTTCTGCTGAAGTGGTGCAAACAGGCTAAATCCCACCATTGGTTACTGGTCGTATATATGGACTGCAATATGGTAGAAATATTAAGAATAAAAACATGTTTTTCTTTTGCTGCTGGATGCATGACAAACTGTGGCCAGATGTTGAAAAGATCTTCAAGTTTGTTTAAGACTCTCTGGTATGCTAAGAAGCAGAATGTGGTCCTTGCAGAGAAAATTAAATGTCAACTTGAGACTATTATAGGCTCAGTTACATTTCTGAGCAAGTGTGGTCTCTGCTGAAAGTAACAATTCTGTGACTACAATGAATTTATGTGCCTTCTCTATTTTCAATTATTTTGGGTTTTTATTCATCATTCTTTCTTTTTTCCACTTCTATTATATTACAAAAATGCTTTTACTCTATATTCCATTTCCATTCTTAGTGTTTAGCATGAATTATTGTACATAGTATGATACTGATTGCATTTGTTGTAAAATAAAATTTTACAAAGGATTCCAAAAACAAAGATAGCAGTAAAATCCAAAATGCCAATTTTCATCAAATCAATGTCTTTGATGCTGATTTTGTCAATTGTATTGAGTAAGTTCATGAAAAGCTTAAATTTTGAACCACACCCCTGCAACAATTTGTAATAAAATATCGCAAATATCAGAAAGCTGCAGAACACATCCTTGTAGTAGTTTAAGATTAACAAAATAAGTTTGATATGTTTTCTTCTTGCTATAGAAGATTAGCCCTTCTCAAGAGTTTTCCTATTTCTTGAGACCAGGTCTGCTGTAGCTGCCTAATTCAAGTCAGCCCCAACTTTTAGGTTCTCCATCTAAGTTACATCTATGAAATGCTGTGGCAGCAACAATATTTAAACCTATCTGAATATGGTACTGAATTAATCAATGGGAAAGCCACATGATAAAATCTTACAATATGATAAATATATGGTTTGACACTATTAACACAATCAAGACACTGATGTTTCTAAAGAATTCACTGATCAATGCTATATATTTTTAATTCATAAAAGTTTATCCCTGAGATTGTATTCTTACACACAAGCAGGGCTTTTTTTTTCATAGAACGCCCAGAATGGAGTTCCGGCACCTTTTTTGGATGGAACCTTGTAAGGTAGGCAAGGCGGATTGTATGACGTGTGTGAGTTCCGGCACCTTTTTTTTTTTTTTTTTTTTTAGAAAAAAAGGATTGCACACAAGTAATCTGGCCTTTTTATATGTGAAGCCCAAAAATGGCTAGTGATGCTCTGCTCAGCTGTGATGAAATACAATGGCTGACCATTGTTCACAGCAAGTGAAAAGTTAAGTCCACCTAGAGGCCCATATATGGCAAATTAAAACTTCAAATATAAATCATATTATATGTTGTAAAATAAAATTTTACTGAATTAATCAATGGGAAAGCCACATGATAAAATATTACAATATGATAAATATATGGTTTGACACTATTAACACAATCAAGACACTGATGTTTCTAAAGAATTCACTGATCAATGCTGTATATTTTTAATTTGTAAAAGTTTATCCCTGAGATTGTATTCTTACACACTCAAGTTATCTTTGCTGGTTTTAAGAATCATTGATCAAACAGATTAGAGGATTGTGTTAGAAATTGCTTCCAATATTGGCATTTTTTCTATTTATTTAAATTCCTTTCTTTTTTACATATGCCCTAATAAATGACTAAGACACAAAAATAAAACGTCAGTGTTTATTGACAGGTGGTTATTATTCAAATTGCTTCAGCCTCGTTGTTTGTGGGGGAAGTCAACCTGGGTGTTCTCGTGAGGAAGTTTTCATTGTTTGGCAGATTCTCTAAAGAGGCAGGCAGTGCCAGGAGTGTGAGATGAAGGAATCATGTAGATGGGATTTAATCTTTCTTGCCTCTCCCTCTTCTTCTGCGGCCATGTCTGCGACCTAACCAGTAGAGAAAAGAAATTTGGTCAGATTTCATCCCTGAATCATGAGTTATATGAAATAAGCGTTCAAAACATTTTAAAGTTTCTCTTAAAATTGTAAAAAAAGAAAGAAAGAAAAGTACCTCTCCTTCTGCCACGGCCACGTCTTCCCCTTCTCCTCTTTCCTCCTTTACCTCCCCGTCGCCTCCTCCGACGGCGGCGACTGAGGCTCCGGCTCCGGCTGCGTAGGAATCTTGCCATTTGAGGTGGTACTTTTGACTTTCAAGCTCTTTGCAGCTGGAGCTCCACCTGTTCTGGATAGGTCTTTCAGAGCTTAAGGCTGGAGGCTGGCCACTCTGCCCTTTTTATAACCGAATGTGAAGCCCAGAAATGGCTAGTGATGCTCTGCTCAGCTGTGATGAAATACAGTGGCTGACCATTGTTCACAGCAAGTGAAAGATTAAGTCCACCTAGAGGCCCATATATGGCAAATTAAAACTGCAAATATAAATCATATTAAAAAGCTTAAACCAATTAAATTGCCAATTATATTGGCATACTTACATATACAGTCGTGATACAGAAAAGACAAAAAAGAACCAGGGATAAAATTAGAGCACACACAGTTAGATAAAATCCTTCTAGGAACAGAAGATCAAATGATAAAAAAGATATATCAATATTTATTAGAACAAGATTTGTTAGAAGAACAGGTAAAAGAAATAATGTTAATCTGGAGCAAAACTTTTGGTTACAGTATTGACCTAGATAATTGGCAATCATTATGGGACAGAAACAGGAGGTTAACACTAGCCACCTCCTATAAAGAAAATTTATACAAGATGTTTTATAGATGGCACCTTCTCCCTACAAGGCTAGCAAAAATAGATAAAAAAAAACCTCACCAACATGCTGGAAATGTAGAAGGCTTCCAGGGACTTACTATCACATGTGGTGGGAATGTTCAAAAGCGCAAAGTTTTTGGCATCGGATAAAAAATTGGCTGGAAGAAATACTATTACAAAAAATTGATTTAAAACCAGAAACCTTCTTATTAGAGATTATTAATGATAAACTCAGCGAAGTATCTTTCTACTTACTATTGCATATTTTAACCGCAGCAAGATTGGCATACACTCAAAAATGGAAAGAAAAGGAAACGCCCTCTGAGGAAGAAATAATAAATAAAATTTTATCCTGCGCCGAAATGGACAGGTTAACTCTAGAGATTAAAAATAAAACTGAAACAGAGTATTATGAAATTTGGAAAAATTTGTACGATTGGTTAGAGATAAGGAGGATCGCTGAGATGATTATCGATTGACTAGTTGATATCATAAGGACTTCTTATTAGTACCTATATTAGGACACAACTGAAAGATATATAAATACAACGTTGACGATTGAAAGATGGTTTATCAAAAAATTTACAGATGTTATATGCACAGTTTGTTATACTCTGTCCTGTTATAGAATGTATTTTAAGTTTCTGTTTTTCTTTCTGTAACATAAGGTAATACTAATAGCAAGAAAAACCAAATGTAAGGGAATAGTATAGGGGGTACCTTGCTCAATAGTAGTAACCATGAGAAGGATCTCGGAATCCTAGTGGACAATCACTTAAATATGAGCCAGCAGTGTGCTGCAGCTGCCAAAAAAGCCAACACAGTGCTGGGCTGCATTAACAGAGGGATAGAATCAAGATCACGTGAAGTAATAATACCACTTTACAATGCCTTTACACTGCATCCAGTTTTGGTCACCACGATGTAAAAAAGATGTTCAGACTCTAGAATGAGTACAGAGAAGAGCAACAAAGATGATTAGGGGACTGGAGGCTAAAACATATAAGGAACAGTTGCTGGAATCGGGTATGTCTAGTTTAACGAAGAGAAGGATGAGGGGGGATATGATAGCAGTGTTCCAATATCTCAGGGGCTGTCACAAAAAAGAGGGAGTCAAGCTATTCTCCAAAGCGCCTGAAGGCAGGACAAGAAGCAATGGATGGAAACTAATCAAGGAGAGAAGCAACCTAGAACTAAGGAGAAATTTCCTGACAGTTAGAACAATTAACCAGTGGAACAACCTGCCTCCAGAAGTGGTGAATGCTCCAACATTGGAAGTTTTTAAGAAGAGACTGGACAGCCATTTGTCCGAAATGGTATAGGGTTTCCTGCCTGAGCAGGCGGTTGGACTAGATGACCTCCAAGGTCCCTTCCAACTTTATTATTATTAGTATTAGTATTAGTTAATTCTAATACTAATATTAATAATTAATACTAATGTATTAATATTTTCTTAAGGAATTAAATCAGAAAACACATCTTTCTGGATCTAGCTTCATAATCATAATAATCATAATATATAACATCTTGTCTAATTGAAGTATTTGACAGAAATAATTTACATAGATGTCTTTTATTATTCCTGCTGAGAAAAAGTCTTCATCCAAAATTTTGTTAAGTCAAATGTGTTATATCTTATTTTCTAATTTTTTTTGGTAACCAAATTCTATCTGGTTTTAATTTTTTCAAATAATGTTTTTCTTTTCCCCTCTCTCTTTTGAGAAGTATTTGCGTGCCTGTCAGTAGCGGGAGAAAAATAATGATATTTTGGAAGACTCGTTCTTCGAATCGCATGCCCCGTTCTTTCTCCATATTGTGCAATGCTTCAGAAGCCTCATTCCCTAAATCATATACGCATTTTGAGGAATGAGGCTTCCAAGGCATCGCTGACTTGGAGAAGGAATAGCAAGAGCAGTTTGGAGAACAGAGCAAGGAAACCTTGGGAAGAATTGCTGGTGCGGTCTGTAGCTGCCTAGCATAGGCCATACATAGCAGGAGAAAAAGGTGAAGATCAGTGGGGGATGGCAGATCTGTGAAGCACGGGAAATTTGGGCTTTGCTGAAGGATGCTGGCATGGCTGACCATAGTGGAGGCATAAGGTAGCATTTCTCAGTGGCCACGGCAGCACATTTTTTTCAGCATTGTTATAATTTCAAGTTGCTAAATGAATGGTAGTATGTTGAGGACCACCTGTACCTTTCAGAATGAATATACTATTTTCCAGAATTATTGTTTATTTCTACAGATAAAGTACCATATAGATATTTTGGTGAACTGTCCTGAGGTATTAGATTGTAATAGTCAGCATATTAATGGAGAATAAATTAAGGCAGCCATTTCTTTTAAAAAAATTGACCCTGCCTTCTCTCATGCCATGTTGAATATAATAAACTGAATTAGCAGGGTGCTAATTACTCTGGTAACGTAATCTGTTTTTTTTAAAAATGGGGCAGTATAAATGATTGAAAATGGCTGCTAAAAATTTTATTTGCTGACAATCAAGATAATCTTTTCTGTCCAATAGTTGGAACCCAGAGATTGTCTTTTCATTTTAAAATATAAATGAAGCAGTTTAGATGATAAAAAAAATGGCAGAGGGTATAATGTGTCTAGTTTTGCTTATTTGAGGTAGTAAGGCAGGGCCCAACAGAGAGAAATGCAGATGTTTCATATTCAGGGAATAAAACTTCAGTGATATTGGAATAATCCAATAATGTAAAAGGAAAATAGCTATGAAGAGTTTTTTAGAAAGTGGTCAATTGGCCACTCCAGTCACTGACTATTATTTTAAAAATATTCTTCTCTATAAAAGGGGTATTTTTGATTATTTCATTATGTTGGATTATTTCATTATTTCTTATGAAGAATTTGTATTCCTAACTATGAAGAAAACAATACAGAATTTAAAATGTTACCTATGCTTCTTGGTATCTTAAATGAGATCTCAAAATTAAAACAAAATACTTTTATGTTAGAGCCGTAAAAAGAAAAGCCAAATACAAATGATTGATTTCATGTATATATGTTGAAGAAAGTATGCAATCTGGTTTTTTTTTCATTACTTACAAGGAATAAATAGCATTACTGAGCAGATTAGACCTACAGTGAAGAAAAGAAAAAGAAAAGAAAAGAAAGGACCAATAGCTAAATCCCAGTTCCATATGTATGCAAACATTTGTGCATAACCCTTTTGATAATAGTTACCTATTATGCTAAACTAGACTAAACTAGAACTGCACAAATTGTAGTCTATGAACATAATGCTGCTTACCTGAAGCTTCTGAAGTCTTTCCCCTGTTTTTGTAGTTTATTCAATCAGTAAAATAGAAAGAGGCTCATCAAGCATGTACCAAGCATGTAGACTGTTATATGTTGCTGGGAAACTGCATCTGATTTGATCACAAGTGTAAATGCTTAGATTAGACCAGGGCTTTTCAACCTTTTCACCCATTGTACCACTTTTAGGATACGGCAACATCCGAGTACCACCAGTCGCCTAGCAAGGTGTCAAAAACTTGATAAAGTACAGGTAATCCTCGACTTACAACAGTTCGCTTAGTGACTGTTCGAAGTTACAACGGCACTGAAAAAAGTGCACCCCAAGCCACAGCCGAGCAAGACACCTGCCTGCCCACCCGGCGGTGCTCTTCCTCCTGTCCGAGGTTTTCATTGTTGTGAGCATTTCTGTTGAGGATTGGCAGCGGGGGTGGGGTGGGGGTGTTTGGTTTTTATTCCCCCCATCTGCTGGGTGGTTGCAGCAGGTTTTGGTCACTTCACATGACCCTAGGACACTGTGACCGTCATAAATATGAATCAGTTGCCAAGCATCTGAATGTATATCACAAGACCCTGAAGATGCTGCAACATTCCAGCTGATTGGCGCTTCTTCTGGACTCAGCAGAAGTGTCAGGATCAGTGCTGCTTTCCAGATGATTGGTGCTTCTTCAGGGCTCATCAGAAGCACCAGGATCAGCGCCGAGCTCCAGCTGGAGCCTGGCGCTGATCCTGGCGCTTCCGCTGAGCCCTGACAGCCCTGCAGCTCCAGCCATCTCTCGCTCAGGCTTATGCAGTGCTGCCACTGGTTCAGCTCATTCCCCTCCCCCACTACTTTTCTAGGATGGTCGAGTACCACCTGCCAGGTGCCAATGTACCACAGGTGGTACCCGTACCACTGGTTGAAAAGCCCTGGATTAAACAGATGTAGCTTTCATTGAGATACATAGTCTAGTGCAGAATTCATTTCCTATCCTGACAGAGCAAAGCAATGTTGGATGGGGAATTCTGAGAGCTGAAGCCCACACTTGTTCAAGTTGCCAAGGTTGAGAAACACAGATTCAGAACAATGTAGATTTAATGCTTGAGAAAACTGTTTCTGCTATTTAGATGAGATTCAAAGATGTTTTCTGAGGGCAAATTAGGGACATTTTAGTATTAAATATGGGAGATGAGTACTTAGTAAGAGTTATTATTTACTCTGAATTTTGGATGCATACTCAACTATCATAGGAGATTGGCTGCAATTGCTTCTTCATTTGGTCCATATTGATCTAACATGGGGACATTAATTATGGATTTTCCAGAGACACAGCATTAATGTATTAAAAAAGCAAGCATCTTTTTATCTTTATGCTTGTCGTACAGCTTGAAGAAGAGTTACATAAGCTCAATTGCTTGAATTTTTGAACTGCAATTTTTATTTTAAATAGTTTTAATAAAAATATGTTTCATTATTGTGCAATATTAATATGCATTTATCTTGTGCTAAAATGTATGTTATTTTATTGGTTCCAAACATTTTTTAATTATTATTATTATTATTATTATTATTATTATTATTATTATTATTATTATTATTATTCATCTATGTCTATACCCAGTGTAATATATTTCAGCCTTTTATTACCTGGAGCCCTCCATATATAGTAGACTACATACCAAAAGCATTGCCATTGAACTGATAGCAAAGCCCCAGATTAGGAATTGAACTGATAGAAAGCCCCAGATTAGGAATGTTAACATCCATTAACAACTTTGTGTTTGAATCTGGATGCAGTCTAACAAGGGGCATCACTTGCATTATCCTATTTTAAATTAGGAGTTTTGTTAAGTTCTTAATTTTGGTGAGGGCTATCCCAGAAAACCTCAGATGCATTTTGTTTATGATTTTAAGTTCAAAACAGGTAACGTCTGTCCTCTCTCCTACTAAAGTATTGTCCTTGTGTGTTTGTGCATGTCTCTCTGTCCGCAAATAAAGTCGTATACTGTAATTGCCATTGTCATTATTAATACTCTGCCTTTCTTCTTCCAGCTTGAATTTGAATGCTAATATCAGAAATGTATTAGTCTTGAGGATTTCAGTAGAGATACAAAATAGAAGCTATTGAATATGACTCTACCTGTCTATCAAATTTTTATTTATTTGTATTTATTTTTATATCAAATAATGCTTTATTACATGCAGCCAGATTATTGGTCCATGGGAATTACGGTTTATAAATAATTATAACCTTGTTATGTAGATTTGCAAGTCAGTTGTAGTCTCTGAAAAGGTTATTCCCTGGGAAAGTCTGATCCATTTAAAAAAAAATTGAAAGAGATGTGGAAGAAGGGGAAATTAATAGTCAGATGAATATTTTAAGTTAATCAGTGCAAGTCTTTCCCCCCTATGTTTTAAAAGGCTTATTCAGCCTTGGAAGATGAGAACTTAGGAAAAGGCCAGGTGAAGCTATATCTGAGTAACATATGAAGCAACACATGAAGAATCATGGCATTTATAGACAAATTCTACAGTATATATATGCTGTATATGCTGTATATCCGTTCTGGGCGTTCTATGAGTTCTGGGCGTTCTATGAGAAAAAAAGTCCTGCATTTAACAATGTATAGAAATGTTAAACAGCAAGTGCTATAAAACTTAAATTTAACAGGAGGATGGAGTGACCATTAAATCCTACCGTAAATTAATCAGAATTCTATATCATTTGTCTAATCACCTAAAATTGATGTAAATTGCATAATTTGCAGAACAATTTCAACTTAACAGCTAAGCCTTTGATTTAATCTCTTAAATGAGAATGGAGTCTAATTGGAAAAATTGTCCATTATATCTATTAAAACAAGGATACTGTACTGCTTTTATTATTTTTTCATTATTGGTGAGCCAATAAATGTAGTATTTAAATATGGTTTAAATATGCTCTGGCATGGACCTCCTAATGACTAGCATCAGTAGATTGCTTCGTAAGCTGCCAACTTTTTTCTTTCAAAGTTTTTGAGTGTTTGTTCAGCAACAGCAAACTAAGCAGAAAACTGGTGCAGTTTTTTCCAATCATGGAGATGCAAGGGCAAGCTATATGTTTTAATCTCAGGCTGACACAAAGAAATAAATATTATACTTGTGCTTCAAAAAAAAAAGGAATTGGAGATCTAGTGAAAGAAGATAGCTCCCATTTATCCTTCTACCTTAGGAGAAAGTTTTAATATAATTGTGAAAGATATTACACACAACTGTTTCAATACATACCCATGTATACAAATTTATAGAAGCTCTGTCAGTAGCATATTTAAGGATTTGCAGTACAGTTTTTCAAATGCAAGAGATAACAATCCTGTTTCTTAGATCCCAAAGCTTTTCCACATAGCAGTCTAAGCTGTTTCTCTCCTTTGGTGCTCACAGCTTTATTTAAGCCAACTTTTAAAATACCAGTCTGAATTGCTGTAAATTTGAAATTTGAATAGAGCTAGTGCTCAGCAAGGACTATACTCAATGCAAATTGGGTATTTCCTTGCCTTTTGTCTTTCTCATGTTTGCAGTGTTACAAAATGGTGGCCTCTCCCAGTATCTGCCTTTTCTTTTTATGCTTTGATCTCCCTCACAAGTCCCCCATATTTATTTTCCATCCTAGATGGCCTCTGTACACTGCCATTTTAACTTTATACAATCTCCCATTATTTCTCCTCTTAATTTTTATTTTTTAACTAGCTGTACCCAGCCACGCGTTGCTGTGCCTCAGTCTGGTAAAAGTGTGTGTTGCTTTTATGTCCAACAGATGGTGCTGTTTTTCAAAAAAGCATGTTTTTTACCTGTCACAGGTGTGACATCTATATAATATAGGTATATAAAAACACGCGCGTATTCGAATGCAACGTTGTGTCAAAATTTCAAAGCAATCAGTGAAGAACTTTTGGAGATTTAAGATTTTGAACAAACGAACATTTACATTTTTATTTATATAGATTTGACATTGCATCAATGCTACCCTAGTAATCCATCATCTCTTATTTTCAACTGGCAGCTGTTTCTTTAGGAACTTGATGCAACATTCCTTTTTAGAGGTTTTCTTAAAGCTACATAACCAAGGGGAAAGATGAGTAAGCCTTCTATACTCTGAGGAAAAATCAAAAAACACTTATAATGAGGATTGAGTGCGACAGAAGGTCTTTGTCAGCCCCATGAGGTAGACCAAACCAGGAATCAATTCCATAAAAAGGTTAATGCTGCTTTTATTTAGAATGGCTATAATAACAGAATCTTACAAGACTGTGCTCTGCATACTCACTCTCTTATACCCGCGTGAATGAGGACATATCTCTGGGAATCTCTTCCACAAACTTTCTGCTTATTTTAGACTTAAGGTATGTTTCTCTTCCCCAATGACTTTGATAATGAATCTCTATCACTATTAAGATCATCTTCCTTACTCTATATCTTTATAAAGACTGAGAAATCACCATCAAAGCACCCTTGAATCAACTGCTAAGGTTAGGGTGTTCTCCTCTGAAGGGCTTACGGCAGCTTGAACAGAAAAAATACTACTTTTGAATGTAGTTGAAAAAAGTGGGTGAATTTCAAGTAAGAGGACATTTATATTACCCATTCCTGAATTCCAAAACAGGAGTGACACATACTGACCACAAGCAATAGGATATGCAAGTATGCTGAGTCCCTCAGTCTAACAATAGTCACTCAACTCAAACTGCAAGATGGGTATCAAATAAATTTAATAAAAAATAGTATCTCAGCTTCATTACTTTAAATCAGGGGTCCTCAGCCCCCGATCCATGGACCAGTACTGGGCCACGGCATGCTGACAACCAATACGCACAAACAAGCAAAGCCCCATCCGCGAGATGCAGGCAGCACACAAAACCACGCACCCTCTGGTCCTTTGAAAAACCTTTCTGCACAGAACCCTGTGGTGCCCAAAAGGTTGGGGACCTCTGCTTTAAATTATTTATTATTTTGATTTATATAGCTGCCCATCACTAATATTTGGCAAGTTGATTTCATCAAAGCCTGCCAGATTAATCTTACTTCCTTTGTCTCATTGTGAAACTTCTTTGGTAGATTGTGAAAATGCTGAAGATGCAATAATATCTCTTGGTTTCAGCAAAGTCTTTCACATTATATTCTAATTAACAGGTTTGTTAAGTGTATGGATGGCATAGCAAGTATCAAATGGGGTAACTCAGTTCATTCCTGGCCAGAAGCTTTTATTTAGTATTTGGGTGAGCTGAGCAGAGGAATGTTTATTAAAATTTGCATAAGATATGCATCCAGGTCTAACACCAAATCCTTGGAAGTCAGAAGTAAAATTAAAACTGACCTTTATGATAATGATATTGAGAGAGTGGAAGAGTACTGGAAATCAAAGATTGGATTCAAGATATAATTTATAAATTTTTGAAAAGGTATTTTTTTTCTGCCAATCAAAAAAAAAAGAGTTCCTTTTGGTATAGTTTTCATATTATTTGACAAGAACAGAGTATTTTTATGAATAATTTGATATTAATTCCAGAAGAAAGGTCTCTGATTTCAATTGTATTTTAACCTGTAAAATCTCCTGAATTAGTCTCTGAATTTGCATCCTTTTTTTTTTACATGTCTACCAGGCATGATAAAAGAAAAGTTCCTTAGCATTTCAGCCATAGGATTTTAATCTTTGTTTAAAAAATGACTCTCTATGCCAGTAGTCCTCTCTTTTTTTTGGTTCAGGACACCCTAAATTCATAAAACATTTTCTATGGCATTCCAGAGAGTCACCTACCCCAACCCATTTTCTATAGTTCTATAGTTCAAGAATGCATACTACAGTAATGGGTTGAATTGTCAAAATGGGATCTGTAAATATTAAAGCTAAAGAATAACAGAATAACAGAATTAGAAGGGACATTGGAAGTCTTCTAGTCCAACTCCCTATGCCATTTCAGATTTAAAAAAACCACTTTATTCTTTTTGTTTTTTCAGGAGTTTGTCAAATAGGCTAATGCCATATGTAATGACATCTGATCAATAACTAATTTGTTAGCATGCCGAGCATCATTAGTGGTCTAATTCTATCATATGGGCAGAGAATACAGCAAGCAGAAAGGTCTGGTTTTCCCATGAAACAAGCTGAACTTGCTAAAGATGAAATCTGAGACATCGCCACCCTTAATGCTGCTGGCTTCCCATCAGCCACAGACTATAAGCAAAGATATTAAAAGGCGTTACAAATAAATCAACATGTTTCAGTATCTCATAACTATCATCCATGCAGTATATTTTCAATGTTTTAAAATACTATGAGTCAACCCACAAGTAAAAGCTTACTAGGACATAATTTCTCTTTGATTATTTAGTAAGATACCTGGACTTAATGAGAGTCATACTGCTTTTTGATATGCTAGAAACACATTTATTTCTTCCTCAACTATTTGTAATCTATCTCTGTATTCAGTGTTAGGTTTATCAGTGCCAAAGTAGTCAACCTGCACAAGTAACACATCAAAAATTGCATGAATGTTACCAGAGCCCTTTTAACAATTAGATGACATTAATTCTATACATACTGCATATATAGAATCATCTAGAATCATCTAGAGCCATTTCCTATACTTTAATATAAAATTGTTGTTGTTGCATATGTTCATTTACCACCTCTAGATGGATTTGTAACTGGCTAACAAACCATACTCAGTGTGTAGTCCTTAACGGATACCCCAAGGTTCTGTTTTAGGCCCAGTATTCTTCAATATCTTCATAAACGACTTAGATGAGGGAATAGAAGGGGAACTCATCAAATTTGCAGATGACACTAAGCTGGAAGGAATAGCCATCACCCTAGATCAGACATGTCAAACACAAGGCCCGTGGGCCAAATCCAGCCCACCGTGTGATTAGATTTGGCCCCCGGAGCCGTCCTGGAAAAGCGAAGGACTGGCCCATGGTGCCTCAGCCTGGCCCGGCCCAGGCCGACCGGGCGCTGATCTACAATGTGATCAGCCTTAAATCTACCACGCTGCCCTAGAACCAGTGAGGGACCACTTCTGCCCCACCGTCTGGATGTGTGTGCATCCCTGGGGACTGCGTTCTGAGTGCTTCCCTTCCCCTTGCTGGCTCTAGGGCAGCGCCGCGGATTTAAAGCTGACCACATTCTGCACAAAGTTGTAGATCAGCATTAGTGCCTCCATGCCTCACTCGCCGGCCTGGCCTCGCAGCCTGCAAGGCTTCCCTTTCACTTGGACTAACCTGCCCCCGAATGGAAAAGCCACAGCCAGCGGTGGCACAGCCACCGACAACACTGCCAATCTCTCCCTGGGACTCGTACATGTGTTTGTGTGTGTGTGTGCACGTGCACATGGAGGGGTCTCACCTCTTGCAGCCCCACACTGTGATATTGGGAAATAAAAGAATGGGAGAGGTAAGAGAAGCTGTGATGGGAGGTTCTTGCAGCCTTCCACGGGGCTGGAGGCAGGAGCTGAGGGGGGCAGGGAGCAATGCGATTGACGGCATGTTGAGAAAAAGAAACAAGTGCTCCAAAAACCAGCTTTCATTAGTTTGCAGCCTGCCATTGCAGAAAGTCTCTGTTGAGGGCAGGGGGATGCAAGGAGTGAGAGACACACACCCCGCCCACATGTGCTCATGCGTGCAAACCCACACACACACACACACACATGTGTGGGTCTGGGAGAGGTGAGCTGAGCCATGCAGAGGCAATGACCGGGGAGGGGAATCCTTTGCCCACCATTGCCTGCCTGTTGCCACCTATGCCCGGAGCCTCTGGCAGCTTTAAAAAAAAAGGAAGGAAGGAAGGAAGGAAGGAAGGAAGGAAGGAAGGAAGGAGATTATAATGAGAGAGAGGGAGAGTCTGAGGGAAGTCCTGCCTTAGCACTTGGCCACCAGCAGTCCTGCTGCCCTTTCGCCATCCCCTTGTCTCCTCCTCCTAATCTCTCCTGGTGATCTCCCATCCTATTGCTGAGGATACTTTAGTTACAAAGCTGGGTCTCCTCGCATGGAGAGAGAGTGGGTGTCACTCTGACCCACACACTTTGCCCTCCCACACACACCAAGAGCAACCTGGCCAAGGAGAGCGAGATCAAGAGCATCAGCTTTGAGAAGGAGGTAAGTGCAGTAGGGTTCCCCCTTGGGAAAGCAGGGCTAGGCTAGGCTGTGGGGTCCCGGTGCCCTGGGAACTCAAGAACCAGGCTAGGCACTTGCCCTCCACTTCCGAGGGCTCTGGGCAACCTGCTCCACTGTCCAGGGGTCCTCTGCATGGCCTGAGAGGGTGGATGGGTTTGGCACTTGTCCTGGTCTTGCCTTCCTCCACTGGAGACAGTGGACCCCCCAGTCCCTCCTGCACTACACAGGTGCCCCCTGACATGAATGACATTGAGCTGGCNAATTTTTGGTCACCACAATATGAAAATGATGTTAAGATACTGGAAAGGGTGCAGAGAAGAGCAATAGGAATGATTAGGGGGCTGGAGGTTAAAACTTATGAAGAATGGTTGCAGGAATTGGATTTGTCTAGTCTAGTGAAAAGAAGGACTAGGAATACATTATAGCAGTGTTCCAATATTTGAGGGGCCACCACAAAGAGGGGATGTGTGTCAATCTATTTTCCAAAGCACCGGAAGGCAAGACAGGAAACAATGAATGGAAACTAATCAAGAAGAAAAGCAAGGTGGAACTACGGAGAAATTTCCTAACAGTGAGAACAATTAACCAGTGGCATGGCTTGCCTTTAGAGGTTGTGGGTGCCCCATCACTGGAGGCTTTTAAGAAGAGACAGGACAGCCATTTGTCCCAAATGGTTTAGGGTCTCCTGCTCAAGCAGGGGGTTGGACTAGAAGAGCTCCAGGATCCTTCAAACTCTGTTATTCTATATTCTATATTCATTCTGCCTGTTCTCTGAGATTAATCTGGGATGGGTTTGATATTCTTTCATTAAAGTAGCTTTTCAATAAGCATTTGGAATATGTACTGAATTTTCTTTTCTAGTACTTCATTAGGCTTGGCACTTAGCACTATTATCTCAATATTGCTTGTTTCAGCAATGCTGGGCTTTCTTCACTTTCACAGTCCAACTATTTCCTAACAGCATTAATTTTGTCTGAAGAATAATTAAGTTGGGTGGTAGTTCACTCCTTCTTGAGGAAGAGAATTGTCCTGCTGTCTCTTAAGGAGTGCTGGTGCATACCCTTCACAAGAGGCTATCTCTTGACCCAACCAGTCTACATAATTTTTATCCAGTTTCAAACCTTCCCTTTTTAGAGAAGTTTGTGGAGAAGAGGGTTGCACTGCAGCTTCAGAGGACTCTGCATGAAACAGATTGTCTGGACCTCCTTCAGATTCAGCTATGACAGTGGTTCTCAACCTGTGGGTCAGGACCCCATTTGGGGTCGATCGACCATTTCACGGGGGTTGCCAAGCAAGGCTGTCCGCCATTTTTTTGTCCGCCATTTTTTTTGTCCGCCATTTTTTCCCCTTTTCCGGCGGGTGCCTTACCTCCCTTGGGCTGGGCCAGCTGGTGGTCGGCCTGCTCCGTCTCTGCCGCTTGCCAGCTACGCCTCGGCCAGCGCAGGGGGCAGAACAACGCATGTGTGGCGCTCCCGGGCAAGGAAAGTCCTCGACTTACGACCGGTTGGGTAGTCCTCGACTTACAACCGGTTTAGTCCTCGACTTACGACCGGTTGGGGTCGCGGCATTAAAAAGGTTGAGAACCACTGAGCTATGAGCCATGGAACTTTTTTCCTGTCTCAGAAAAAGAAGAACGTTCAACTGCCTTTTATATAATCATTGATAGCCCTGGCTCCCAAGGAATTCCCACATATCATTGCAGAGAATTAAGTTTTATTTCTGCACCTGATGTATTTTGATAGCCCTATTCCCATTCTATTCAATGAAAACAGCCCCATGAATATTGTCGAAGTAATTAAACAACAATATTTTCATATGATTGATTTGAATATAATTTTGGCACAGAAGGTTGGGGTTCATTTTATAGAAAGGAGATTTGCAGATTTAAATCACTCCAGTGAAGAAATATTAATGAAAATTTCCCCTTTCACTGTATTTACACAGCATTGTCCTTTTAAATCTTCAAAATTTATATTAAATTAAGATATAAAATGTTGAGGTTTTTTACAGCTTTGATTTGCAACCTGGAATTGAAGATGTCAAAACAGTGTGTTAAATGTCAAGTATGCTAAGAAGAAGAAGGTATCTTCATTTATCAGTTAAGAGGTAGGAGCATATAAATGAGAGCTTTGAGAATAAGAAATTTAAGCTTAAGTATAGGACAAACATGATACAAGCAATTTAACCTATGAAAAGCAAGATGTAAATAGTATTTTTATTTGATCTTAAGAAGTAGATATATTTTTCTTATTTATAGACTCATAACTAAAGGTGTATTATAGAAAATGACATAATTATAAAATGATGTTTGCTTTATTGAAGAACCAGATTACAATGGATTAAAAAGTTGGTTTTATCTGTAATGATTTTTTGTCATTACTTTGCATTTTACTTCACATTTTACATGCTCCTTTTCAGATAATTTTGTTATCATTACTATTTACATTACAATGGGTGAAATAATAGTTTACTTTTATATCAAAAAATTTACCATTACATTTTATACTGGATGTTTTATTTGATTTTTATTACCTATTGTTGCCAATATTGTAAGTATTTTAATTGCAGGATATTTTATAAGAGAAATTGGTCTATATAGTATATCTCCCTCATACTTTGGCATCTATAGAACTATACTGTGCCATTTGTCCGAAATGGTATAGGGTTTCCTGCCTCAGCAGGAGGTTGGACTAGATGACCTCCGAGGTCCCTTCCAACTTTATTATTATTATTATTATTATTATTATTATTATTATTATTATTATTATTATTATTATTATTATTATTA
>NW_015387193.1:227498-234085 GCF_001527695.2 Protobothrops mucrosquamatus | reverse complement strand
AGAATTCTTCCTTAAAGAACATTTTATTTAGGAAACAAAGTATCAGCACTTACATTTGTTGTTGTTAGTTGCGAAGTCGTGTCCGACCCATCGCGACTTCATGGACAACGTTCCTCCAGGCCTTCCTGTCCTCTACCATCTTCTGGAGTCCATTTAAGCTCATGCCTACTGCTTCAGTGACTCCATCCAGCCACCTCATTCTCTGTCGTCCTCTTCTTATATTGCCCTCAATCTTTCCCAGCATTAGGCTCTTCTCCAGTAAGTCCTTCCTTCTCATTAGGTAGCACTTACATAGTTGAAGCCAAAAATGAGATTCCTTCCTCCCAGATACAAAGTAACAAATTGCAATTCCCACCCCACAAAAGCTGTCATAAATCACATTCCCCAATTAGCACAAAACATGGGCTTTTCTCTTCGGCCCCTCAGCCGGCCAAAACCTTATCAGAACACATCCTTGAGTTCCCACACTTCTACATTGTTATGGTTAGTTAAATCCTCAGGCATTTACCCCATCCCCCCTTCTACATCTGAACTCTAAAAGAATAGAAAGGCACATTAAAAGTGAAAGTAAAAATGGCTGCTGGTTTTCAGTTGTCAGAGCGAGGACATCCATTGTCACAATGTTGACAACAGGGTTCCTATCAAAATGCCCAGGCATTGACTACCTATTAAAAATTCTACCTGATATATTTCAGCTCACTATGGTTAATAAATTTAAATATTCTATATAGTTGGTAGAAATAGATTACAGCCTTTGTTTCACTAATTCTTGTTTTCCTGACTGTGAGTTAATTTTATCCCATTTGCAAATTCAGAAAAATGAAATCATTATGAATATTTATATGCACTTTTATATGCTTTCCCCCCAAATATAATGTATTTTTATGCCATAGTTTATGCCAAGTTGAAATCTATGTCACCACATTTGAAAGATCTGAAAGATGTCACCAAATAATTTCTGGTTTGCATATAGCCTTAGAACAGTGATGGTGAACCTTTTAGAGACTGAGTGCTCAAAAACCGCTCTGCTCCCCTGCCCCACCGCCCCACCCCGCCTGCTCTCAGGGCCACCCGCTGCCTCCATGGCCCACCACAGCAGATCGCCCAGGTGGCCCAGTAGTGCCATGGTGGCCACGCCCTCTGCCCATGCCCCGCAGCATCATCTGCATGTGATAGGGCGCAAGGGCGGAGTCTTGTCCCCGCTGCCCGGCTGCCATGTCCTTGGCTGTGCTGCTCCACGCGGGCCACGCCTGGAGGCGACTCTCCTCCGGGGGGCTGCTGGTGAGGAGGGGGCTTTGGGGGGAGGCGGTGAGTGCCAACTCTGGCACGCATGCCATAGGTTCGCCACCACTGCCTTAGAAAGTAAAAATTGAAAAATCATATAGTACTTTGAACAAAGTACTGTCTTCCTTTTTTTGGAAAAAAAAAGTTTCATTAAGGTTTGTTATAGCATAAAGTAAAGATTTAAAAGAGGGGGGGAGGAATGCAGGATAAAAAAAGAGGAGAGAGAAAAAGTATTCACTTCTGATTTTTTCCAACACAGTAAAATACTAAATACAATGGGGATGCAGTGGCGCAGCAGCTTAATGATGTTGGAACTGCCTCTCGGAAATGGTCTGCACTCCAGCGATTGAGCCCGGCTCCACGCAACAAGGCAAGTTCCTGCCACTTGCTCCCCGGGGTCCTGCCCACCCAGCAGTTTGAAAGCATGCAACCTGGCAAGTGGATAAATGGGAGCCACTTTAGTGGGGAAAACCTAGCTGTGTTTATATATGAGGAGGGCGGAAGCCAGCCTAGACCTGCCGTGTGGAAGGCAATGCAACACGAGGCGAGGCAAGAGCAGCGGAGGAGCATGGAACAGCCAGCAACCCGAGCATCGCTAGTCAGCTGGTGTAAGCTAGTTCACGCAGTGCTGAATAGAATGAACTAGCAATTTTAGGCTGTCAGGATTGCATTATGCCTAGCATTGGTAGATTTCCCTGACCTTGTATGCCATGCGTTAAATAAATTAATAAACTAATACAATTAAGATTTCAACTTTTTACATTATCTATAATTGTTAGAAGCTAGTTCTATAAATAACAATGATTAAATCCTCAAATTAAATTCTAAATTTCTTTTTTTTCCCCCTATTTCAAGCAACTAAGTCAAATGGGGGTTGAACTTGGATCTCCCTGGTCCCAGTCCCATAATCTTGAGTGAAGCCTTGAAGGGGTCCCTTTAATATAACCTTGTAAACCAGGGGTAGTCAACCTTGGCTCTTTTATGACTCGTGGACTTCAACTCCCAGAATTCCTGAGCCAGCTAAGCTGGCTCAGGAATTCTGGGAATTGAAGTCCACGAGTCATAAAAGAGCCAAGGTTGACTACCCCTGTTGTAAAGCAAGACAGTTCCTCCTTCTATGCAGCTCATAAAAACTATTTTCTCTTTGTTTTTAATAAAGAAAAGCGATTTAATATTTTTATAAACAAAACTAACAATGACCACCTTTGGCTCTGTCAGGCTGACCAGTTTCTTGAGTTTAGTTATAATTCAGATATTACCCAAATGAGTTTCACACAGCTGTATTTATTAAGTCAGGTATTACATGGAGTTGTCCAGACGCTTGTTCAAAGTTCTCTCTGAATTTAGATTCCTATACTATAGATAAAAATAGTTGCAGTGTTAAGGAACATGCATTAGTAGATATGCAAATACATGGTCTAAAAGCAAAGCTTCCCAAATCTTTTCCTTCATTATTCAAAACCGCTTATCAGAAAGTTTTATCAAACTTTGAACTTATTATAATTCTGATAAATATGCATCAATATGATAAATCTTCAGAGTCAGTTAAACCTACAATTGGTGAGAGTCAGGAAAAGAAAACATAAAGAAAGGATGTAAAGGAAACATATAGGCAAAAATAGCTGGGTCTGAGAAAGGAAGAAGAGAAGCCATAAAAATATAGGAAATGGCTAGCCAGGAAAGAGAGAGAATAGGAGAATAGGAAAAGACAGGATGGAGAATAGGAAAATAAGCTGAATAAGATAAGAGAAAAGGCACACTGAATTGAAAAGCAGGAAAAGAACTTATTGTTTANTCTTTCTTTTTATACTTGCACATCTTTGCATTCTGAAATTAATTCTAGTATATTACAAACAGAAATGAAATCTTCTAAATCTGCCATAAATATGCCCCAGTCTGAAACTAAGACATAACAAAAGAGAGTCAATCCACCCAAACCGCAGAACCAATTAATAAATAATATGGCTGTTTTGATGTAGGATTATGAATGTGAGATGAATATTTATTGTCTTTTATGAAAATGCTCAATTGGAGCAATCTATAGAAATAGAAGATTGTAAAACTGCAGAGCATCATGCTTCTCTTTCCATATATATAGAATGTACTCGTTTGGTTGCAGATTATTTATAAAGACAGAATTTAAAATGATGGAAGAGGCTGCTAGTTGCCACATATTGCCATCAGCTTACAGATGGTACTTTTAAAAACTGTGAAATACTAATTTGTTTTCAGTTTTAATGGATGATCAAGAACTTGGAAGAAAGGCAACAGAAGTGCAATTTTCAGGAATCATATAAATGGGGATTTGAGTTTACATTAAAGTACAGTTTACACCACAATTTCAAATATTACCAATTGAGAATAACACTCATATCATAAATGGCACACATTGACAAGCAAGCTATGTTGTGTGAACAAAATTATAAAATTATGTTGAGGGCTCCCTGGCTGCAACTACTTCATTGTGATAATTTCACAGTTTTTATGGTTCTTGGGGCAGCCAGTTCCCCCAACACAGCTTAGCTTCATGCTGGCTAATTGTAGGGTCTTTTTCTTACCACACAATGAACCCCCACAGAAGCTCATTCTAATGTACTATTTGGAGCTCACAATATAATTTTGTGATCTTATCTCATCAACATACTTTTTTAAGAAAACTGGTTTCCCCCCCCCCAAAAAATAGAAATAATTTTGATTGGGTGATGTTCATTGAATATTTTCAATGAACATTGCAATTTCTGTAATATTTTTATATATGATATCAAGAGGCAGCTTTAAAAGATTACTGTTTTTGTTTGGGTATTATTTAGGAATAACTCTTGAATCCAACTGACAGTTCACTATCATAAGATGAAAACCTCATCATCCCAATGATCACTCTTTTTTTTATTTAACAAATGAAAGAAATTTTATCACAGGTCACCATCTTCAAAAAAAAATTGAAACAGGCTGCCCATTTCATAAAAATGGAAGTTTACATTTCTTTTATAAAGAAAGCGTGTAAGAAAGAGTAACCCACTCTGGCCACGCCCACAGTCAGCCATGACCACCCAGCCATGCCCTCATGACCACACCCCACAGGCCCCGAGGGTGACCACAATGCTGATGTGGCCCTAAATGAAAATGAATTTGACACCCCTGCTTTATTGGAAAGTATCTTCTATACAAGTAGGAGCTTCATGTCAGAAATTTGCACTCCAGATACTGGAGCTTAAATTATCTTAAACATGTGATGGTAGGAATATGCTATTTCTCCTTGTAATTTTTCTGCATCTCAGTATATAAATGGGGAATAATCAGTATTTTATAAATTAGCTCAGGGTTGCATCTGAACTGTGATCAAGTATAGGCTTCTTGCTGTGCATCCTATGAAACCATGCTGTTCTTGATGGGTTGTTTAAAGTGAATTCATGTCTCCTGATATAATTTCATATAATATCTGATGAGCCACAATTATTTATCTTGTTTTGACAGCTCTGACATCTCATTGCTTCTCTTTCCCCATATACTGTACCTATTAAATAGTGGAAATAATGAATATGAGTTCCAGGCAATGTACATTGAAAGGAATGGAGCTCTTTTAATGAAGTGTAATGAAGTCAACAGAAAATAAATGGTTCATGAATAAAGCTCTAAAGCGTACTGATTCACAATAATGCACTGTAAAATAACCAATAAATATTTATAGCATTATTGAGAGATCACAAGAAGTAAATTGAACAATGCTTGCATTCCTATTTCTATCAATTACAACAAATTGATCCAGTTATATTAAAATCAATACTAATAAGTATTTATGCAGCACTTTTGACTCTCTCTCATCTTATAGTGTTTAGAATAATTATGTAAGCAATTACCAGTATTATTATAATAATAATCAATATAAAAAGCTGTAGTGGCACAGTGGTTAGAATGCAGTACTGCAGGCTACTTCTGCTGCCTGCCAGCTGCCTGCAGTTTGACAGTTCAATCACCGTAACAAGGTTGACTCAGCCTTCCATTCTTCCGAGATCAGTAAAATGAGGATCCAGATTATTGGGGGCAATATGCTGACTCTGTAAACCACTTAGTTATTGCTATTATTATTTAAATGTAATTGGTAACTTGAGTCTAGACTAACATAATTCTTCAACAAGAAATTCACTGGTGGTAGTCTTGTAATAGAATATGATTTTTCATCTGTTCAGATATGGATATGGTATACAGTGCAAGCTTAATCAGGAAATATGTTGTAAAAACTAGAGTTTGAAGTTAATGTTCTGCTGCCTTTTCCAGATTAAGTTTAACCAGACAAGAGTAATATATTACCATGCTTGCTTTAATTAATTTTGTCAATAGACTTTATTTAATCAGGATAGAAAATGATTAGTTACACCCTGTATTTTAATTTAAGCACATTAATCATGATAGTAATCCAATAGGAACCCAGTTTGTTAACATAAAGGCTTAAACAGTCTTCCCCAGCTTGCCATACCTCAAATATATTGTGGTTAACCACTGCCAGAGTTCCCAACTATTAGGATCATTGAAAATAAATTGTGGGAATGCTTCTCTTTTTTAAAAATAGTTTTTAAAATAATTTTTTACTTTTATTTCCAAATTTAAAATACAAGAGTCATCTATATGTGTAATGAATGCTACATGGATTAAGAAGGTAAATTGTGCAATGAAACAATGAACTGAAGTAGCCTTTTCCTATTTTTTGATGGGGGAGGAGAGAATATGAAATGAAATATAACCATAAAGATAAAAGAAGGGCAACTGCTTTCAAAGTTAGCCATTTATTGCCTTGTAAATTCATTAACAATATAAAATAATGTTGTTTTTACTGGTGCGTTTCCCGTTGGTCTCTCCTCCTGATGACTTACTGCATTTCTTGGATTTCTCCAAGCTTGGCAAGTATTCACTAGAAGAGAATGTGCCAATTTTATAAATGGCTCATGATTCATTAGCTGGCATACAAATACAAATACAAAAAGCTCAATATGTCAACAATTGGCATAACCTAAAAATGGAAAGTGTTAAAAATCCTGAAGGTTGCCTTGAACATTTATAAAGATATGCATTCTTAATGTAATTAAAATAAAGTATAAAAACAACCCCAATTGGAAAATGGAACGTTTACCTACTATAGAAGAATGGTCATTTAAAGTCTCGAATTTAGCAGAAATGGCCAAGATTTCCGCTTATGTGAAGGATCACTCGCAAGAAAGATATATTTTGGTTTGGAGAAGATGGATAGATTATATTGAGCGTAAATATGGGACTAAAAAATATCATTTGGTTTTTGAGTAAATTTTAGA
>NW_015387193.1:207885-226464 GCF_001527695.2 Protobothrops mucrosquamatus | reverse complement strand
GTTGGGCAAGCTGGATTCACTTAATGGCTGCTGGATTCACTTAATGACTATGGTGATTTGCTTAATCACCACTATAAAATTGAAAAATCTGTTTTGATTGGATTTACGGACCTCAACAATTTACAGCAGGAATTCCACTCCCAGTTGTGGGTATAAGTCAAGGACTATCTGTAAAGAACATTTATGCATTCACTCACCACTAAAACCGAGAGTCACATATAATCAGAATAGAGCTGGAAGGGACCTTGGAAATCTTCTAGTGCAACCCCCTACTCAGGAGACCCTATACATATACAATCCTGATATGCCATATCTATCATCCTTGGAGGTCTGAGCTAATCTTCTCTCTAGTCATATATTTTCCAAACTGATCCCAGCAGGTATCGGTATGCTTCTTACTAAAGTATTACAAGGGAAGAAAAAAAAAAGTGAAAGAAGACATTTGCAACCAATCTGCTGTAATGGATCTCTGATCTGTGCTGTTTGTTAGCATTTGAAGCAATATAACAATGCTTGGCTTAACATGTGGATATCACTAAATTCAGTGATGTTCCCAAATAAGTGCATATTGGAATGCAGACTGAAGACCAAACACTTTTCTGAAAACAAAAAGAAATTATCTAGAGTATGTAAAAATCTCTGGCATATGTGAAATGCTTTCTCCAGAATGGCCAGCACTGCAGATTAGCTATTTGGACATATATAACCACAAAAAACCTTAAAAAAAAACAGATTCTCATTTCATTTTAGCTTCATATTGTAATCTTCAACTTTTTTGAATTAATAAAAAACATCCCTAATTATGGTGATTATATCATTTATATCATTAGTCATTTTCGATGACTGGAGGCAAGAAACCAAAGGAGCGCATACCTATAGTACAGTGATGGCAAACCTATGGCACACGGAGCCCTCTCTGTTGGCACGTGCACCACCACCGCCAGTAGCAGGTCCATCAGGCTGCCACTGCTGCTCAGAGCAGAAGCCCCGCACAGCATAAGTGAAGCCACCGACTAGCAAGCTCGAGTAGAGGTGGTAGAGCAGAAGTCACCAACCATTGTCGATTGGTTGACTGGAATAAAAGGGAGAGGGAAGCATTTTACATGCGTGCATGTGCACGGGGTCACGAGCACACATGCACTGCAAATGGGGTGGGGCTAGTGCCTGCATGATACTCATGTGCCCTGCCCCATTCTTGCATGGTGCAGTACCCTGTGGCACGGCAGCAGCCATTTTTGCGTCTTACAGCACAGTGGCCCATTTTTGCACCCCCGGTTTTTGTGTGCCAAAGGCGGCACTCAGAGATGCCTCCCTGCCCCCCCTGAGGGCACCACAATGCTGATGTGGCCCTGGCACTTTGCGATAAATAAGTGGGTTTTGGGTTGCGGTTTGGGCACTCGGTCTCTAAAAGGTTTGCCATCACTGCTATAGTATGTAGCTATTTATGTTTTGCACCCAACTTTTTATCACCAGCTATTATTTGCTGTCAGTCTAGGTGGCTACATTCAGAATGGGAAGATAGGTATCTCATCCTTTGTAACAAGCAGTCTTGGGCCTAATGTCTTCCCTTTTAATTTTCACACTTTGAATATCTGGATATTTTTCATAATTTTCAACAGATTTTCAACAGAAGGCAGTGCAGAGAGGGGTGAGGATGGCTGAAAAGGTCATTGGCAGTTCCCTCCCTTCCATCCAGGACATAGCATATAGGTGATGCTTGAGCAGCGTCCACAAGATTGTCTGGGACACAACACATCCTCTTCACAACCTGTTTTCCTTGTTACCTTCTGGGAGGAGGCTCCATGGTATCCAAAGCAGAACATCTATCTATCTATCTATCTATCTATCTATCTATCTATCTATCTATCTATCTATCTATCTATCTATCTATCACTTTTGAAGTTTTAAGAAATTCTATTAAATATTTAAATTTGAATGGATCATTTTTCACTCTCAGAAGAATGTGGAAGCAGAATCAAATAATTATATGAGTGGACATATGGGCATTTGTCAAAAATAAAGACGTCCATCCATCCCTCTGTTGAGTCATTGGGTGGAATTGACCAAACAAGTTGATAATTCCTGAATGCTTGCTTTAACTTCTTTTTTCATTCCATTAACTTTGTATTCCAGCCTGTGAAATTTGTTTATTTACTCGCTTTTAAATGTGTTCTTGTGTTTTTCATTTGCTATTCCCAAAATCACCCAAAAAATCCTTTGTAGCTAAAGAACAGAATATCTTTTTCTTCTTGAGCAGAATGTGCAAGGCTCTATAACATTAAACTAAATCTGAGCAATGGCCTATAATGTATATAACATACAAGAGATAGTCTTAACATGGTAGAATGCATTACGAGGCACAACTGAAATAATAAAAATAACCTCAAGGGCAGATTTACTCACATTTATTTAAACTTATATATCAAAATTATACTCGTATTTATCACTACTTGGTTTGCATATCGTGAAAGCATGAATTATGCTTTCCAATGTTTAGGATTGTTCCAATGTCACACAAATAGTCTAGTTCTCTAGCAAAGATCAATTATATATTAACACTTCTCTTTCATGGCCAGAGTTAACTGCCTTTTTCAAACTATAGAACATATATACTGAAAAGATAAACTTTACATTTAGCAAAAGATTGCAAAAATGATACTGTTTGCCCTGTAGTTATCTGCTTCAAAATAGGAATTGTTTTGGGAATTCTTATGTATTCTAAAATTGGATGTAAAAATTATTGGGGCACAGGGGAGAAAATATTTATCATGGAATCAAAATGCTGACAGAATATTGTTACCTTGAACAGAGTTTTAGGAAGTAGGATGGTTCTATAGAATTAACGCTCACAGCAGATATGGTCTCCAATGTAACTTTTGGGGAAAAAAATGATATTACAAATTATAAATAAGAAAATGGCAGATGACAGAAAGTATGTACGGCACAGTTTTTAGTGCTAGGAACCTAATATCCCATACATAAACAGTTACAAATAAGAATGGGTTTCAGGTTTTAGGCTGCCTTTTATTTTTGTGATTAATATTACTAATTTTACTCTGGCTACTTTAACTTATTTTTGAATAAGATATCAGGCCGCTGCCCCCTTTTTCTTGGTCTAGAACTCCCATTATCCCTAGTGATTGGATACTAAAGTTAATTCAAGTTAATCCCAAACATCTGAAACTAATTGGGCATTTTAGCAAAATTTACTAAGGACTGAACCTGGGACTTAAAAATGGATGCAGTATGTTCTGCTCTTCACTGCACACCCACTGTGGATATCTTGTAGAATTCTGGCATATGACTAAAAATTAAACTAGACAAGTGAATGTATTTAGACAGAAACCACTTCATTTTAAACAGTTTCCATATGAATAGTTTAATAGCATTCTCCCTTAGCATGAAGGGAAAACACATAGAACAATATCATTCTGCAACTATGTCTCGCATTTATGAGAATTATGAATCCAAGTGCTGGAGATGTGGACAACAAGATGCAACTTTTTTTCACATGTGGTGGACTTGTAAGGTTATTAAAGCTTTTTGGATAAAATTATGGTGGAATTTACAACAAGTTTTTAAAAGAAGAATTTTTTTTTTGCCTCAGTTGTTTCTCCTAGGTATTACACANAGTCAAGTTTTACCTACAATAGAGGACTGGAGAGTGAAGGTTTCGCATCTTGCTGAAATGGCAAAGATTTCGGCTTATTTGAAGGATCATTCAAATGAACAATTTTTATCAATATGGAGAAGATGGATTGTTTATATTCAAAATAAGCATAGAATGGTGGAATATAGGTTAGGTTTTTAGATAAAAAATTTTTTTTTCTATATATATATATATATTTCACCTATTTATGTAGAATTATACTTTGTGGAGTTAGGGATATTAATATAAGGTTACTTTTAGATGAATAGTATCCTGGGATTTGGTTTGGGAAGTCCGGGTGGGGGGTGGGGAGGGGTTTTTCTTTCTTAATTGTGATGTACTTGTGATTGTTTTCTTTCTTATGTTGAAAATAATAAAAAAAAAATTTGGAAAAAAAAACAAAAACAAAAAACAATATCATTCAATGTCCCTCAGTTAGTCATCTGTATAAAGAAAATGAATAGGACATGATTCTGTGAATGGATCATTAGCTGATTTCACAAATCATCAATTGAGGTTGCTGAACACTATTCACCATAGATATGCTTTAACCAGAGCCATATTAGGAAGATTGCATTGTTATATAATGATGGTAGTGATAATGATAATATTTTATGTTTTTTTTAATCAAGCAAACTCAACATAATTTATAAGTTCGCGTAGGCTAAGTTATTTCATTCTATCTCAGTCCTAACAAACCCTACATAAGATTTAGCCAGATTGGATTTAATATATCTCCTTAGTTGCTATGCTACTAGTTTTTTGTTGCTATGCTATTAGTTTTATTATGGCCTAGGAAAGGTTTTTCCAAAGGTTTTTCTGAGATTGCTTCTATCACATCAATTGCAACTAAACAATAACTGCAGCAATCTAGTAATCTAACTCTTTGTCAAAACTGTTTCTGCATCCTATACTTCCCACATCTTATTTTCTCTTTTCCTTCTTTTTCCTTATCTTTCATCTGAGCACATTGAAAATATTTCAGTGTGCTGTGCATGGGCCTATCCTTGAAGATCACCTGGAGGCTTCAATTCATCCACAATGCAATGTCGGGCACACCTTGGTATGTCCCTGGAACATCTCTTCACAAGCTGCACTGATTTCTGGTTTCCTCCTGGTGTGATTCATGATGCTGATTATTACTAATCTCTATTTGTCTAGGGCTGACTATTTGAGGACCACCTATCTCTTGTGATATCAGCCTGGCTGGCTCAATACAATAGTGTTGGCATGTTCCAGGTCCTTGCAGTGTCATCTATTGGGAACCCAGAACCTGCTCTTTGGAATGAGGTTCCCCTTGACATCCAGGTAGCTCACACCATGATAGCATTTTGGAGTGTTTAAAGACTTTTCTCCCAAATTTTAGGCTAGGTTGATTGGAGCCTTTGTAGGGTGTATATATGTTGCCATTGGGCATCTTGTTCATTGTTTATTTTATCTAAATTATATATGGTTCTTTGTTATTATGCTGTGAGCTATTCACTGGAGTTGGGTGGTATCCAAGTGAAATAAAATAAAATAAATAGGCTAGCTCTGGTGTCAAGATAATGATTCCTTTATTTAGGAATAAATAATAGGGTTCTATTATTGCTATAAATAAGTATTTGCAATTAGTTTTTGTGTGAATCTGCCATTAATAACATTATTATTAAATAATTCACTGACAAGCCAGAACATATAAATTGGCAGCTGATGGAAATCAGAAAAACATGAATTGATTAATGTTATTAATATTATCCCTTCTGTTGATTTTTCACTTTTTAAAACAAAATCTATTCTATACCGGTAATTATAATGTAACACTATTACTTATTGGTTGATCTTGTAGGCAACTTAGCAATTTCTGCTTTTTTTGTCTTTTCCAATGCTTTAAGAGGTGCAATTATTGATAACAAACATTGATTTCTATAACAGGAATGGTAAAGTGCTACATGGAGAATCATGCAGAAACTGCTTGTGTGTCATATGAAGGATACATTAATATTTTAGTATTATTTAAATATATTTGAGCTGTGTAGTTCCTTAAATTATCTGAAATGCTTGAATTACTTATTCTGCATAACTTGTTCTCTGGTACAGAACAATAAAGACTGCACCAAAAGCAGAGAACCTTTTTGACCTCAGGGCTACTGTCATTTAATAATGAGAGTACTATTAGAGACCAAATATTTTCAGCCTTTTTAATGCATTGTGTTGGTTAACAGGTTCATGTTATTCCTTATTTTGGCTAATTAGCATCACAAAACCCAAACTCCTAGAATTGTAGAATATATGAGTTAGAAGGAAACTTATAGGTCAACTAGTCCATCCCATAATCAATGAAAGAATTCATTAAACAATTCCCAGTAGGTGGCTAAACATCCCCTGTGTGAAAACCTCTAGAAAAAGAGAATCTACCACACTAGACAAGTTGTTCTAATGGAGTTTTAATCTAAGGAATTATCAGCAAATACTTCCTACTATTGTATTCAACCTGGATGTTCTTAAAAATAATAATCATTAAAAAAGCAACCTGTGGGACCTTGTTCAGCTCTCAGTTTCAGCAAACAGGTCCATACCCTCTTGTATATATCAGGCTTTTGATATTTATATATCTAAAAGTCATATAAAAACATTATCATATGTCATTTAATTATCTCACTGTTAGAAGTAGAGTGGCTCTTACGGGATGGAGGTTAGCAAGCCCACATTCAAGACCCGAGTGCTACTGTGGGGTGAGGTTGAGCTCCTGTCCTTTATTCCAAGTCCTGCCAGAGACATGAAAGGAGCACCCAATTGGGCATCCCCCCAGGCAACAGTGATGTCACCAGCTAATCCTTTCAACCAGAAGCACCTCAGTGCTTCTGATATGAGTGCTATGCTATCTTGCTGTTTCCAAGCCAAAGTTACTCAAATCTTTTCACCATTGTGTATTGTACTTGATATCCTGATTCTGGTAATTCTCATCAGTTCTTTAGAATTTAGAGTCCAAAACTGGACAAAGTGCTACCTCTCATGATCAGGATGAAATACAGAAGCAGATAAATGTAATATGATTGCAACCCAAGGTTACTTTACTTTCCAAAGCATTGCATATATTATTTGCTCATATAGTAGTGAATAGCAGTACTACTCATCATTAGCATTGCTACCAAGCCAGATATCCCAACTTCTATAATCTCACATTTGATTTTCCTACACATACAGTAGCCACAAAGATCACAATAGTACAGGCTACGGTATTCCTGCTGACACAATATGAAAATGGAAAATGGGCTTTGAAGAAATTAGATAGAAAAAGTATTTACACTTGAAATTTGACGTTATAGAAGAAAATAAAGAAATGGGTCATCAAACAAATCAACATAGAGTTCCAACTTGAGGAACAAATGACCAGACTCAAATTGTCCTCTTTGGACACTTCGAACAAACCATTTTGATATGCTGGTTCAACCAGTTGAAAAGGTCCTGCAATCTACTAGTCCACATTTATCTATCTTATGCACAAAGATTCAATGAGAAATCTGCCAAGCACATTACTGAGATCATAATGTAGCCGTACTATACTTTGCTATATCAAAGTACTGATCTTCCATAAAGAAAGATAAAAAGCAATAGCACTTAAACTTATATCACTTCACAATGCTTTACAACCCTCTCTAAGCAGTTTACAAAGTCATCCTATTGCCCCCAACAATCTGGATCTTCATTTTACTGACTTCGGAAGGATGGAAGGCTGAATCAACCTTGAGCCGGTGAGAATTGAACTGCCAAACTTTAGGCAGCCAGCAATCAGCAGAAGTAGCCTGCAGTACTGCATTCTAACCACTGCGCCACCTCGGCTAAAGTTATCCTGATATGACTTATTCTTGACAAACACATTCTGTCTTCTGATAATAGGAACAAATCTGAGAAGGGTGAGATCCACACACAAAAGGGGGGGTGAATCATAGAATGTCCACTGGTGACCTACATGAAATAATATTTGGGAGTTTCTGGGAACCATAAATAGGCACCTTTGGTTTAGATCCGTAGTGGCGAACCTATGGCATGCGTGCCACAGGTGGCACGCAGAGCCCTCTCTGTTGGCACACTCACCGTCGCCCCAGTCCTAGGCTTTCAGCTGGGTTTTATAAAACCTTTTCGCTTTAGGCCTCCGCTGCCATGTGCAAAAAAAAAAAAAGGTTCAATCAATTCAATCTGAGCATAGTTGTTTGCTTGCAGGCATTTCATTACTCGTTTATGTATCATCATCAGTACTAGTGAGTGTAGAGTTTCTCCTATAAGCAGACAACATGCCCTGGCAGTTTTGCTATGGATGCAATCTGATGTATTTCAATGATCATTTAGTCAGTATTTCAGCTCTTGTGTCCTAGCAGCTGTTCACAATGAATAAAGCTGGATTCTCCATCTTTTTAACGAGATTTATTGAAAGGGAAAGATAGATTATAGAAATGTTGGCAACTGGATATGCTTATTTTAGCACCCCATTCATCTCTTAAGTTATTAAAAGAAGAACCACTTGATTCTTTGCTAATTGCCTATTGATGCTGTAGGTCGTAGCTAGTCATTTTCCTGATAATGTACGTATAGATGTTATAACTTTGCAATATCTTTGACACACACCTTTCCTATTTCCCTGAAATGCAGCTAGCTAGTTTCAGTCAGATAGCATCTAGAAGTGAAATTATTCCAGAAGCTATTGGACATTTTCAATTGCTGTGAATTTGCTGTCTTCTACTTAGCCCCTGGGTACTGTTTTAAAGGGCCATTCTGCATTGAGCAACAGAAGAACCTGGTTCTTTCAAAGCAAGGTAGACTCTTGTTCCTGCCAAGATTCTGACCTGGATCAATTTGAATAGCAACTTCAGGGGTAGGTAGGGATACACAAGGTACCAGCTCCCTTCTGCTTTTTTACAAAGCAATTCTCCATGTATTAGTTCAGTGGTTCTCAACCTTTTTAATGCCGCGAGCCCCAACCGGTCGTAGGTCGAGGACTAAACCGGTCGTAAGTCGAGGACTAAACCGGTCGTAAGTCGAGGACTAAACCGGTTGTAATTCGAGGACTTTCCCTGCCCGGGAGCGCTGCGCATGCATGGTTCCGCCCCCTGCGCCGGCCGAGGCGTAGCTGGCAAGCGGCAGAGACAGAGCAGGCCGACCACCAGCTGGCCCAGCCCAAGGGAGGTAAGGCACCCGCCGAAAAAGGGGAAAAAATGGCGGACAAAAAAATGGCGGACAGCCTTGCTTGGCGACCCCCGTGAAATGGTCGATCGACCCCAAATGGGGTCACGACCCATAGGTTGAGAACCACTGTATTAGTTAGAACAGAACAGAATAAAAAGTTGAAACAGACCTTGGAGATCTTCTAGTCCAAACCCCTGCACAAGCAGGAGACGATATACATTCCAGACAAGTGGCTGTCCAATCTCTTATTAAAAGTCTCCAGTGATGGAGCACCCACAACCTCTGAAGTCAATCTGTTCCATTGTTTAATTGTTGTTACCGTTAAGAAATTTCTCTTTAATTCTAGATTGATTCTCTCCTTGGTTAATTTCCATCCATTGTTTCTTGTCTTGCTTTTTGGTGCTTTGGAAAATAGGTTGACTCCCTCTTCTTGTTGGTAGCTTATCAAATATAGGAATATTGCTATCATTTCACCCCTAGTCCTTCTTTTCACTAGATTAGACAAACCCAGTTCTTCATATGTTTTAATCTCCAGCCCCCTAATCCAATTAAATCAGTGGTTCTCAACCTGTGGGTCGGGACCCCATTTGGGGTCGATCGACCATTTCACGGGGGTCACCAAGCAAGGCTGTCCGCCATTTTTTTTGTCCGCCATTTTTTTTGTCCACCATTTTTTTCCCCTTTTTCGGCGGGTGCCTTACCTCCCTTGGGCTGGGCCAGCTGGTGGTCGGCCTGCTCCGTCTCTGCCGCTTGCCAGCTACGCCTCGGCCGGCGCAGGGGGCGGAACCACGCATGCGCGGCACTCCCGGGCAGGGAAAGTCCTCGACTTACGACCGGTTGGGTAGTCCTCGACTTACGACCGGTTTAGTCCTCGACTTACGACCAGTTGGGGTCACGGCATTAAAAAGGTTGAGAACCACTGAATTAAATGAATAGATAGAGAAAAAGAGAGAAAATAAATGTTGTGCTTTGTCTCCTCTCTCTTCAGCATAACAAAGGGGACTGCTGACAGCCCACACTATTTAGCAGAACTCACCTGAGTAAATTTGCATCCAAGTAAATCTTTGTTTTCCAAAGCTTTTTCTTTCCAAGTCCAGTCTATTCCTCTATTCACTATTTTTCCCTGTGAGCGTAATTCTCTGCTTGTTTAGTGTTTTTTTTTAGGCTTTGAAGAGATTATTTCTGATCATCGGTAATGAGTTAGGACAGGTTGTGGAAAATCTCCAGGTTCTATTCACATTTTCATGTCCAGCCAGTTGTGCTGGCTACTTTTTAACTTGAGTTTAGCACTCTTCTGGAATATCACTAATCCATATCCAAAGCGTCATTATAAATTGACCTCCTTTTCAATGTATCTGAAAAAGAAATACTTGGCAAAATGAAAGTAAGCTTCGGTAGATGGATAAATTCATTAGCCTATCTGTCAAAATTTACTTATTCCAACCCTAGCCCATGGTAAGGGGCTTAGTTTAATCAATGAAGCAAGATAGCTATCTTCTCACTTAGGTATGCTAGAGAGATGCAAATATAATAATAAGAGTTCTGCTTCAAGTACTTTCACCAGCCTTTTCTAGCTGAGCCAATTAAAATATAAACTGGAACTCAGAGCTAAGCTCTGTAATGCCAACACAAGATAAGTCACCAAAATGTATAGTACATGAGCCTCTGCATCAGCATATCTACACTTCTATGTGATGTAAATAAACATAAGTAAAGTCTGGCTCTGTGATTTGCTCCAAGCAGAGATTGAATTTGTCAACTTCCATATTCTGATATTAAAGTTATTCAACATCTCCACAAGATTCATCCACATGTAACATATGCTGCCATTAAAAAAGAACACAAAGCTGCAGTTGGTTATAATGGCATCTATGCTATTTGTTCTTTATGACTTAAAACATTCCAAATACTTCATTCTACAGATTAGCCATAGATAGCTGCCAATGTCAGCAGGAGGCAAAAATATATCTTTTTGCCTTCAGTGCTATAAAAAGGTGCCTTTTCTCTTTTACAAAAATAAAACAAATGAATGTCTACTTCTTGTACAGCCAAGCCATATTATCTATTAAACTCCAGAAATCTCACTTCAAAAGATAGAAGCCTTCTTGAACACTGGCAGAAATATGTCTAACACACCTAATATGCAAAAGAGGTTGTTAGAATTCTTGCTAAGACACCTTGATATTTAGAGGATTTAAACTACTGTCTTGCTCCCATCACCTTTGATTGGTTTATATTGCAGCCTTCACAGTTCATGGTGCTGTGAGAATTATTGCAATTGCTTTATTTAAAATAATAAAGTTGGTTTATCAGGTAAATGCAGATACTAGATTCAGTAATTATCACATAAAATGAAATCATGCATATGTATGACTTTATCAGGTAATAACAGGTACTGAATATTTATCCCTCAAGCCACAGTGAGTGCACATTACATATTTATTACTCTTCCATATCTCAAGTCAGCTTTTCTAGCATTTTCAAATGGACAAAATCTCATATATCTCCAACAGACGATGATGGATACTTTTTATTAACTCAGGTTTGTATAATCTCACGTAATCGTGGGGTTGGAACATCCTGCTAAAATTATATGTTGTAAATTGGTATGCATGCATTCACCATATTTCAGTTTTGTACCAAGAAGTTAATAAGAAGGAATTAAATCCCCACACAATGATGAAGTATTTTCAAGCAGTTTTCTGGGTCACCTTCTAGCCCAGCACTTAAAGTAAATGTCTCATAAATCCCTCCTTCAGAAAGATGATCTGTTAAAAAAAAATTCCCCAAACTTGGTAGGAAATCCAAAGCTTTTCAGCCTAATCTCTGTAGGATTACTTACATTTTACAAACAGTTAAAAGAGCTCTATGTTGAGAATAAAGAGCAAATGCGTAAAATATTGAACCTAGACCCCTTATTTCCTAAACAGATGTAAATATTGATATTTTCACATCTATGCTTATGCCACAATTTCTTACATAAAATAGTTTACATGCTTTAAAGTTTTATTGCATTAAAGGTTTACACAATAAGTACAGAAGTTGGGACTTATGTGTCAGTTTCATTTCTCTTTTGTTGCTCTTTACAATGGAGGACAATTGTCTAGAAAGGAGAGCCTTGAGTGAACACAAAGGATCATTTTGAGTGCCAGAACTCTTTAAATTACAGATTCAGAACCTGACACTGCAGGACTGAATTCAACTCCCCCCCCCTCCAACTCCAAAGCAAACGCTGACAGTTGTGGATGTAAAAACCAAAGACCTTCCAAAAGTTTCTATTGAACTGTAACTTTTAATGCATCAGAAGGAGAACAGTATAGAATGTATTTAATCAAAAACATTTACATTTTAATTACATGTACATTAAGTTAAATTTAAAGTTATAAGAAACATTGTCATTGCCCTAACGTTTCTTTGCCTTGGCTACAGTAACTTCTTGGAGTGTGGCCCGCGGAAACTACTCAAGACACAAGTTCATCCTTTGACATAAAGAAATGTTCTGTTCCCCTGCTCAAAATTCTAAGAAGACCCAGAAGAGTTTCAGGTGCAAGAAGTCAATTTCTTCCAGTAGAAATTATTTTCCATGAATTCCCGTTATAGATGGACTTAATTCAGAACAGGAAAGTATACTACCAAGCATATAATTAATATTTTTTTCTGGATGACAGGTAACACAAATATTATTTATGTATGAAATATTAATATTCTTACTTTCTGAATCTGAGAAAATTGCTCACATAAGACCTATATCTTAAGAAAAATGAACGCTTAAGCAAATGTAGCACTATTATACCATTAACAAGTACTTGCTGATAAAACATATAGCTTTTACTCTGAAGATAGGAAGATAAAAGTTGTGTTCTTACACTAGATTTATCTTCATTGTTAAGTTTGTTTGGTTTTGGCCAGCTATAAAATTATTCATTTTATGTACAAAATATATATATTTCTACTTTTAATGAGACTTCTAAGTTTGTAATAACTTTTAACATCTACCAGATCTCAACCAATCCAAAATAAATGCATTATTTTGTGAAAGTACATATTAAGGGATTGACCCAGAATGCAAATGGAGATCCTTTCACTACAAAACTCATGCTAGTTGCCGTAGAAAAAAGAAAATGATGTAGTGATTGCTATATTACAAGGAATGTCTGACATTATAAAGAATGAATAGGTGAAAAGAAGCTTGATTTATTTAATGCATGGAACTGCTGATCGTTCACAATCACATCTCATATAAGAAAAGCTTATATATAACCGACTTTAACTGTTTTGTTGCCGTATTACCAGTTTACATAAGTGTAAGGGAGATTGGGATTTGCTGCTATTTATATGTAGTAGTTTTATCTGCCACTCTTGGTTAGCTGTGGCTCTCTTCTTGATGGTTCTTTGATTAGGAAATAGTTTCTTCCTTAATTGTTTATCTGGTATACAATCAAAAGTCTAGGAAGGAATCAAACAACCTAGGACATATACTGTCCAATTTCCAACACACATACAAGCAATAACGACAAACCAATTCTCCTTTCAGCAATGTATAGGATCTCTTTGCATCAGGTTGTATCCAAGCTCGAATCAAGGACTCTATAACAGGAAATCCAGGCAAATGACTGTCTTGATGGAAAGCACACACACACACACACACACAAAACCATGTGATATGTATAGGATACATTATGCCCATAGGTGTAAATTTGCCTACTGTTTATTATGTATTATTCCTCAAAACTGAGGAATTCATAAAAATTTGTGAAACTCTGATCTAGGTGACAAATACTTTTTTTTTGAAATGGCTGGTTTTGAGGTCTTCCAGCAGCAATCTAAATGATGGACAGTCTTAAATTATAATTCAGATTTGCACACAAGGTACCATCAAATTTCAAATAGAGGTTTTCATCTTCCAATTAGAAGATCAAACAGATTATATCTTGAAATAGCTCCTAGCAACAGCAGACGTGCAGCCCTGTATATTCGGCAGCCTAGAACATCAAGAGCCCTGAAAAATAGATTCATGGTCTGTTGCACTTCTGCCATATAAATCCACTGAAGGCCATATCAAGGTCTTAGAAATTGTTTGCAGTCAGTGTTGGATGGTATTGAAAAATGAATTAAATTGAAAGGTAAGATTTATATTAATAATAAATTCTTTACAGCGCAGATATAGTTCTTTTGCATTTCTTTAAGAACTGACAATCAAAAAATTATGGATGTTAATGTTGTTTGAACTACACAAGATATTATATATTCTTCAGGAAGAGTAGAGTAGAGTAGAGTAGAGTAGAGTAGAGTAGAGTAGAGTAGAGTAGAGTAGAGTAGAGTAGAGTAGAGTAGAAGAGAGAAGAGAAGAGAAGAGAAGAGAAAAGAAGAGAAGAGAAGAGAAGAGAAGAGAAGAGAAGAGAAGAGAAGAGAAGAGAAGAGAAGAGCTTTATTTGGCCAAGTGTGATTACACACCCAAAGGATAGAATATTCAAATTCATTCATTCATTCAAAAATATTCAAAACACACAAGGAACAAAGAGTATAACATTCAAATTGAAAAATGAAATGGAGGTGAATTTCAGTTCATGCTATAAAACGTATATCCTTTATAATATGATGACTGATGTCCATGATAGAATGATCCAAGCAAATAGATAGTGAGTAATTCAGCTGGATTTTTTTTTTTTAAAAAAATAAATCTAATTTATTACTATGAAGATATACCAATAACTTTTTAGTCTGGTAAATGTTAGAGAGTGTATGAGAATCACAATTTAAAATTTAGGAATAATCCCTAAAACTAAAGGTTATACAATAATTTGTTCAGCATAGTTTCATTTATGAAGTACATTGTACATTAGGTATCACACCTTGGTTTCTGCTTTATTCATATGTTCAAAAATTCATATGTTTTGGCTGGAAAACAGATTAAAAATGATTAAATCACAGATACAAATTTGTCATCAAAAGCTTACCAAATAAGCAAGCTGAATGTGTTTTGCAGTTCATTTAAAATCTCTTCTGACGTTAGCTTACTTCTAAAGGGCAGTGTATGTGAACTGAACACATTTAAGAGTTAGATAGATTCCATAATTTGGAACATAAAATGTCAGTTTTGTGATGCAGTATTTCTCACCTCCATCCACAAAATGTTTTCTTATTTATTACAAATGGAAGACCTAAATGATGTTATGTTGTGAAATACTGTCTGAAATAAATTATCTTTGTTATTAATAAGGCAGAAAAAAGGTAACAGTGAAAGAAATGATGTGGTGATCTGAATAACTGTAACAATACATTCACTTGAACTACAGTTTAATAAAATAAAATGAATATAGAAATTTCACAAGGTATTCAAGAGACTGTATTTTCTTTGTTAAAGAACAGATGCGCAAACATTTCAGCTGTCGTTGTGGAAACAATTTGAGATAGCAAAGAGAATAAGCTGGAACATTTGGGGAAGATGTTTACATTGATTTTAGTAACATTTTAGAGTGTATTAAGACAATTATTAATAACAGTTTGTATTTGTAGAAAGGTGGCAAACTGGAAGATAAGAGCCCTGTAGCCACCAAATAGTAACATGATTAAGGCAGCCTGATGAAGCTACCATGTTTCCCAGAAAATAAGATCTGGGCTTACTCTTTTTTTGCCTCCAAAAGAGGCACCAGGTCTTATTTTGGGGAGGGGTGTCTTTTCCACGGTCTCACCTCATGGCGACACCGACAGCCCTGCACAGCTGGCCCATTTCTTCTGCGGCTGAAGGAAATGCTTCTGCAGCTGAGAATGGAGCTCTGGCCTACATTTCACCATCAGAGGCTTTTTGGAAAGGCCTCTGCAGCTGAGAACCAAACTAATCCGTAGCTCAGTTCTCAGCTGCAGAGGCCATTCCAGAAGGCCTCTGACAGTGAAATGCAGGCTGGAACTCCATTCTCAGCTGCACAGACATTTCCTTTGGCCATAGAAGAAGTGGGACAATGAGGCGAGGCAGGTGTCTATTCATGGGAGGCCTAGCTGCAACGGTAAGCAGTTGTGGGGTACGTGGGGCAGCTCCACACACACACACGCTTGATTTTTAGGTATGCGCCTCACCCCAAAATTAGGGCTTATTTTTGGTGTAGGGCTTATCTTAGGCCCACCTCCAAAAATCAAGCTAGGGCTTATTTTTGGGATAGGTCTTATTTTCGGGAAAACATGTTATTAGGTCAAGTCACCATTAGCAATAGTATTATTGAGTAACTATTGAGGTCTAGTATTTCAATAGTTATTATTAGCATTGAATGTAGTCTAGCTTCCTTACCTAGGTATTTCCAAATTTTAGTTTAAATTTCCAACCAAAATCAAAAACAACTCATTACATATAAATAATGTAATGTAATGTAATGTAATGTAATGTAATGTAATGTAATGTAATGTAATACAATACAATACAATACTCATACTGGCCATTTATAACTAGGAATTCTGAGACTTGTGGAACACTATGTTGAAAGAGATTTCCATATGTAATATCTATTAATTTCCTTTTTTAAAAGCTTCTACACAATGTCAGTTATTTTTATTTTAAATATCTGATATTAGATATCCTCCCAATGCTTGTCCAGACTTCAGAGAAAAATGTCTAGATGTAGTAGCTTATGAAGTAAGTACTTGATAAATATAGCAATTAACATTATAACTATGGGCTGGTAAATACATGGCTTTTCAACTACTTTAGCTGCCTACACACCACTAACCCTTAAATTACAAGCAATAGGCATGTCATCTGTCGACCAATGTGGGTGATAACAACAAAGCAAACCATATGCCTTTGGCAATCCTACTGGGATAAAGTTGCATTTTAATATGTACTCTGATCAGTATATCTAATTTAGAAGCACTACCATCTTGTAAATAATAGCATCAAAGTTTTTTCTTTATTTTAGAAGTTGTTTCTTTAAAAAAAAACTTATAAAGCAGCTAAACAAAATCCAAAATACGAACTTTTAAGATATAAGAATTGGTATAGGCCCAACATTAATTCCTTCCTGTGTGATTTCAATCAATAGTATTACAAAATCTTCAGACTATACACCCAGCCATCATTTTTTAATTTGATCTGATAGAACAGAGTCTAGAATGTATCTAGCACTGAAGAAGTTTTCTTCAGAATGCCAACTGAATGCAAGCAACTGATGTGTCAGTCGCCTTTTCCAATTCTTTGGTGGTGAGTACACAGCTATATAGAGTTCCCTTCCTAATCATCAATGGTAGAGAGATGTCTCAATCCACCCCCAGAACCATCCTCAGGAGGCTGAGGGGAAGTGCAAATTAAAACAGCATCATGCTTTTGCAATGCAAACTCTGCCCCTTTTGAAATGTGCATTGTGACTCTGCACGCACAACCAAAAGGAGTGTTGTTTATGTCCTGAGGGTATGACACTACATTTGTTATTTTGACACATGCCTTTAATCTCTGGGATGCTTTTGAATCCCCTCAACTTTCTCACAGACAGACGTAGAGGGCTTTCAAAATGGGAAGAAAAACATTGACTTGGAACAAGTGAGGGGGACTTGTCTTATTTAAATATTTTTTCAGAAAATGGATTATTAGAGAACCAAGTGACCAGAGGTTTCAATGATGCCGGTGGTGATTATTTTGGCAGAAATGTCTCCAGACCCTTCAGTTCTTGAGCTGAAATCCAAAAAATTTCTTAACAAAGAGTCCTCAACTTGATGAGCATTACTATCACCTAGGATTGGGAGAGGCAAGCCCTTTAAAATGGAGATGAGAGTATTTTGAAAGCACCTTGGTCCAGGAAAGGCTACTTAATTTTACATCTTGCAGACATAATGGTGGAAGTGATTTTGAATTAAAGCTTGGTTCCATCAAAGCTCGTGTTCAAACATAAAGCATCTCATTATATCATAAGGAATTGTATGGGAAACAGCAAGGGGAGGGGAATAGACCAACCAAAATAACTAGATATATACATCAGGCTAAAATATAATGGTATTTGCTTGTTATGGGTTTGGTGCATTATGTGATTCAGCCAGTAATGCCTATCTTGATGTGCGTATGCAGGCATTGTGTTTAAATCAACTAATACTGTCAAGTCAACAAATAATGGCAATCCAGTCATAATAATACTATTAGGAATGGACCCTTTTTGGAGGAGAGAAAGTGCAAAGATGCAGGACTATTTTTAGCATTTGAGAGGAAAAAAAAGATCCAAAGTTATATCATCAGTTGGGGGCAAGGGATTTGCTGCTAAATTTCTATACCTAAAATGGGTACTGCAGTAAATGTGTTTAGGTTGTAATTCTGTATGTTTATTATTATTATTATTATTATTATTATTATTATTATTATTATTATTATTATTATTATTATTATTATTATTATTATTATTATTATTATTATTATTATTATGGATCATCGCACAGTCAGCCAGATGTTCAGACTGGATTTGGCATTTTGTCTACCTGTCGAGTCCTTACCCAGGACCTGGGATAGGCAGATGTGGATGTTTGATGGTATTACAGATATCGTCGCAGGATGGAAGCAGTTCCTAGTAAGGCCGCCTTTAGCAATTGACTAATAGCGAATTTGTCAATGCCAATGGTGTTCAAGTGGTGCTCCAGTTGTTTTGGGATTGCACCCAAGGCGCCTATTACTATTGGTACTACCCTTGCTTGCTTTTGCCACAGTCTTTCTATTTCTATTTGTAGGTCTTTGTATTTTGTTATCTTCTCCAGTTCTTTCTCGTCTATTCTACTGTCTCCAGGCACTGCCACGTCCACTA
>NW_015387193.1:172438-207389 GCF_001527695.2 Protobothrops mucrosquamatus | reverse complement strand
ATAAACAATGTATACTAACTCAAAATGTTAGGGTTTTTTTTTCAGAATGGAAAGCAACTTGTATAAGAATTATAACTCACTGAACAACTGACTTCATTCAGGCACATATAACAAGGACTTTATGTTAACATGTATGATCCAAATCTTATATAAATTGTTTTGATAAATATATTTTTTCATGGATTTCTATCCCACTTTCCGATGAAATCATTAAATAATTACAATTTTGAACAACATAATTAAAGAATAGCCTCTTTGTACCCATTTAAACCATACACGAATTCTACTTTCAGATGGTCATACAGCATAATCTTATGAACAGTTCAGAAATGTTTATTTTAACAATTTACTTCATCAGAAAATAACTAGATTAGCAAATCTCACAAGGTTTCACCTCTTGTGAGATCTCTGAATTCTTAGTAACATTTAGTCTAGTGCAGGGGTAGGCAACCTTGGCTCTTTTATGACTCGTGGACTTCAACTCCCAGAATACCTGAGCCAGCACAGCTGGCTCAGGAATTCTGGGAGTTGAAGTCCACGAGTCATAAAAGAGCCAAGGTTGCCTACCCCTGGTCTAGTGGTTAAGGCAGCAGGCTAGAAAGTGGGAGGCCCTAAGTTCAAGCCCCACCTGAGTCATGAAAGCCAGTCACTCACTCTCAGCCCAACCAACCTCACAGGGTTGTTGCTGTGGAGAATATAGGAGGAGGTAGGTATGTTGGTAGATATGTTTGCAACCTTGAGTTATTTGTAAAAATAATAAAGGTGGGATACAAATAAATTTTAAATCATATACGATTTGGTGAACTCCATAGAATTGGGTCATATTTAAAAAAATTGATTCTGAGCCATGTGAAAAGAAATAATGGGAATTAGTACACAAGATCTACCTCTTGGCTAGAGTGCCATATGACTAAAGGATACAACTATTGACTTGACCATCAAAAAGCAGGATTTTTTAAAAAAAACTCCAGGGAACATTAGATCAGCCAGTTTGAACTAAAATTCCAATCGTTCTAGTCAGCATGACCAGCCTGAAGGAGGCTAAAAGTTGCATTTAGCAAAATATGGAGAGATGTAGAATTCTATGAGAAGGACGTGGTACCTAATATTCAAGATGAGATGCTTGATTTCTACAATTATTATTATTATAACTATCTTGAACAAAAGCACAGCATTCTAAGTTGCCGTTTATATTCATGTGAGATCATCACATCCATCATCAGTGATGACTATGACAAGGTATTCTGTGAATGTGTGTACATGATTTCTGTGTATTTCTTTAAATAATTATAGATACATACATAGACACACACAATGTATATCCAGAATCAGTGTAATTATCAACATTAATATGGATCAGCTGGTTAGTTTGCATTATTGTAAAAGAATTACAAGTTAATCAACATTTAATCAGCTATATTTGCTTTAAAATCTACTGATTTGCTCTTAAATTTGTTGTTGGTTACAAAGTCTACAACATTCATTCACGCATTGGGCATTTGCTGGTTTTATGTGTATTATTTGAAAGTTTAAGTTGGTATAGTTTTGCTTTTCATGTTCCCACATTATTTATCATTTGAAATTAATGTATCACATAGAGCAAAGTGAAGGACTTACTCAAATCATCATTACCTTAATTTGTTTTTGTTTTTTATTCTGTTTTCTAAAGTTTAAAGCTGATGTTTTGGGTTTATTTAAAGCATTGTTTTATTTTTTGTTTTATCTAAACAAACATACATACCCTCAAATGAAATTCATGATGGTTTACTCCATTTGCTTAACTTTATTCAGCTATATGACCTGGTCCTTTTACACAAATGAAAATATTGTAATGATGGCCTCACAACAAAGACAATGTAAATGTATTTCCTGTATATTTCTTTAACTTCTGGATTTTTTCTTTAACCAGATCTGAGGCTTTCACTATGGTATTTACAATACATTTACCACTATATTAATTTTCTTTTAGATAGATGTAGTTCATTATGGTGAACTGAACTAGTTTACTCCATCAGAAAAGCAATTAGCTTCAATCAATCCAAACCAAGGCTTTGAAATATTTTTCCTAATTCCTTCACTATGTGAACAAGTCAGTTTAAAACAGCAAGGGCAAGGTGCTTCAAAATGTTCATTTGGTGATCCTTATTATGTTAATAAGAAAAGTATAAAAAAATGTGGAAGCATGGAAGAATTTTTCATTTTATTTGAAATAAAGTCATTTATATTTATGTGGATAGAATCCTGGAATAAAAATCAATAAAATAGAATTCTGGAATAAAATACAATAAACAACTCCTAATATTTTAGGGCTGTTGTAGTTTGAGGAGTTCTAGTCCCAAACTGTCTGGAGTGACCAATAATAAACAAAATTTGTTAAGGATGTAACAAAATATTTGAGATATATTAGTAAAACATAATGTAAAGTCTTCAATTTATTTCTGACATAGTTGAAAGAAAAATAGAAAAATAAGTAATATAAAAATGGACGATATATCTTTTAGAATTCTACCATCTGAAATTAATTTAAATTATTATTAAGATAATTTAAATGAAAGCCACCTGGAGTAATTTAGTTGAGATGGGAAGCCATAGAAATCAATCTATATAAATAAAAATGTAAATGTTCATTTGTTCAAAATCTTAAATCTCCGAACGTTCATCACCGATTGCTTTGAAATTTTGACACAACATTGCATTTGAATACGCCCGTGTTTTTATATACCTATATTATATAGATGTCACACCTGTGACAGGTAAAAACATGCTTTTTTGAAAAACAGCACCATCTGTTGGACGTAAAAGCAACACACGCTTTTACCAGACTGAGCCACAGCAACGCGTGGCTGGGGACAGCTAGTTAATTAATAAAATAATACTTTTAACAAGAAAATCATGTATTCTTATTTACTGATGAATATACAGTTTACAGAACAAATATCACCAACACTTTCCAGAGGAATACATTTCGTCTGCATCATATATTACACTGAGCCAAGTTAAATGTATTATGCATGAGCATTTATTCCTATCTTAACAGAATAGCATAATAACGGAATGTACTTTAGAGCATTTCTCCTCCAACCTCATGCTCAAGCAGGAGACTCTATACCATTCCAGACAACTGGCTGTCCAGTCTCTTCTCAAAATCCTTCGGTGATGGAGCACCCACAACTTCTGAAGGCAAGCTGTTCCACTAGTTACAGTAATTGTTCTCACCGTTAGGAAATTTCTTCTTCGTTCTAGGTTGCTTCTTTTCTTGATTAGTTTCCATCCATTGTTTCTTCTCCTGCCTTCTGGTGCTTTGAAAATAGGTTGTGGCAGGCCCTCAAATATTGGAACACTGCTATCATGTCATCCCTACTCCTTCTTTTCACTAGACTAGACAAACTCGATACCTGCAACTGTTCTTCATATGTTTTAGCTCCACCCCCTAATCATCTTTGTTGCTCTTTTCTGCACTCTTTTCAGAGTCTCAACATCTTTTATATAATATGGTGACCAAAACTGGATGCTGTATTCTAAGTGTGGTCTTACTAAGGCTTTAGAACAGGGGTGTCAAACTGCCAGCCCATGGACCGGTTTCATCATACCGGAGCTGCGCCCACCCCATTGCCGGCAATGGGGGAAAAGCTCTGATACGTTGTGCGACGTCACATGACATCGCGAGTTTGACATGCCTGCTTTAGAAAGCGGTACTAGTACTTCACGTGATCTTGATTCTATCCCTCTATTAATGCAGCCTAGGATTGCATTGGCTTTTTTAGCTGCTGCCAAACACTGCTGGCTCATATTTAAATGATTGTCCACTACATCTCCAAGATCGCTATCAGTATTACTGCTTTTCAGCCAAGTTTCACCTAATCTGTACCTGTACATTTGGGTTTTCTTGCCTCAGTGTAAAACCTTACTTTTCTCTACACTGAATTTCATTTTATTAGATAGGGCCCAGGTTCAAGTCTGTTGAGATCCATCTGGATTTTGAGCCTATCTTCTGGGGTGTTGGGTATTCCTGCCAGCTTAATGTCCTCTGCAAAACTGATGAGTTCTCCTTCTGTTCTCTCATCTAAATCATTTATGAAGATGTTGAAGAGTATTGGGCCTAAAACTTATTTTTTTATTCTGATATAGCAGGAAAAGTAGATTTGACATTTAATGTCACTAGCAGAGTCTTTTTCTTATGCATGAATCCTGGTTTAATTGGTAGTTTAACTAACTGTATGAAGTTCATCAAATAGTTTCATAAAAATATTCTCTCAGACTAAACACTTTAGAATTCTTCCTCACCACAAAATCTATGGTTTATCATAGCTATCTAGCAGATATATTATCATAGGATTTTCCAGAATAAATTCTATTATAGCAAAACTAAAAGATTCATATATCACTTAAAGCTATTAATAGTTAAATGTTATATTATTTACTATTATCCTAAGCTCTATAGTGACATGCTTAAAATCAATCCAAAGTTTCCTCAGTAAACCTTCCTCCACTGCTGAGATTTATTTCTCCATTATTTGTAACAGTTTTTCAAGAATAAATTCCACCTAAATTACTTTGCTGTAATCTGTAATGTTTAAAAATCTTTATTGAATAGTAAAGGATGAAGCACTTATTTTTTTTTCCTTTTGCGTATTGATTCATAAAATATTTATTCCACTTTTTCCTCATTAAACCAGTTTCAAAGCAGGATTTGTGATTTGGCTTAGCTCTTGCAATAGCTTTGTGATACATTTGTATACTCCCTCTATTACAGCCTGTTTGATAACATGCAACTGAAAAACTGTCTATAAACACAACTAAACAGCCAGTGTTCCATGAGTTTATATGTTATCAAATCAAATCAACCTTTATTGTCAAAGTACAACATGTGTACAATGAGATTGGCTGAGCCTCCATTTGTGCACCCCCCCAACACAACTCACAGTGACAACAAACACACAATCTTATTGCACCATGTGAACTTATTGCACAACACGCCGGCCCCACAAGTCTATCATACATGGAGTTATTTCCCGTTCAGGAGTCTGACAGCCCATGGGTAGAAACTGTTCTTCAGCCTGTTGGTATGGCTGGCTATGCTTCTATATCTCCTACCCCAGTGGTTCTCAACCTTTTTAATGCCGTGACCCCCAACCGGTCGTAAGTCGAGGACTAAACCAGTCGTAAGTCGAGGACTAAACTGGTCGTAAGTCGAGGACTAAACCGGTCATAAGTCGAGGACTACCCAACCGGTCGTAAGTCGAGGACTTTTCCTGCCCGGGAGCGCCGCGCATGCGTGGTTCCGCCCCCTGCTCCAGCCGAGGCGTAGCTGGCAAGCGGCAGAGACGGAGTAGGCCAACCACCAGCTGGCCCAGCTCAAGGGATGTAAGGCACCCGCCGGAAAAGGGGAAAAAAATGGCGGACAGCCTTGCTTGGCGATCCCCGTGAAATGGTCGATTGACCCCGAATGGGGTTGCGACCCATAGGTTGAGAGCCGCTGTCCTACCCGATGGTAGGAGAGTAAAGAAGTGCTGACCAGGGTGTGAGTCGTCCCTGAAGATTTTCCTCACTCTTCTAAGGCAGCGGGCCCTAGCGATGTCGTCTAGTGGTGTCAGGGGACAGCCCACGATGTTTTGTGCTATGCTCACCACCCTCTGTTATACTAACTTCACAGAAAACAACATTGCTACAGACATAAGATAATGCTTAGAAATTAGATATCAGGTTTATCAATATAAGATTGGTATGCTCCAGATGTGCTACGATGACAACTCCCCAGTGGATACCTAAAGCTGAACAAATAAAGCACCATATAGGACAGGCAGAGAACTATGGTATACTCACTATTTTTTCAGCACATGTCTCCATCCATTTGGTTTTTTAAATGGATTGATTCATTGGTGTATGTTATGATTAACAGTTCCTATAAATCTCCAGAACACATAGAAAACACATAGAAAAATATATTTCTTTTTTAAGTGTTAATTTGAAGAATTCTCTACTATAAGTAGCACTATTTTCCACCTATTTTCATGTGAGGAAGCCCAAACTTTTATTAAGTACTTCAAGACAGAGGTAATACGTTTATGCAGTCAAATATTTATTATAGGTATTTCTCTTGTGTAAATTTAATTTCATTCGCCTTAAAGGAAAAAAGAGGCAATAGTGTCATCTTTTCAAATATTACAAAATTAGGAAAATGTACAGTATTTCTTTTACAATATTGATAGAAGAAAATGAAAGGTCTTCAGAATTTAAAATTGAATCTGCTGTGTAGTGGAAACTTACAGAGTGGAGAAACATGTCTGTCAAAGAAACTGCAATGGATGTGAGCAAGAAATGGTAATATAAAGGCAGGATGTAAGATAAACATGTAGGTAAAAATTAGCTGGATCTTTAGAGTGGGAAAAGGAAGGATACAAGCTGTAAAAACAGCTGCAAGAGGAAATGGCTAGCCAGGGAGAATTAGCTGAATGGGATAACAGGAAAGGCAGACTGAACTGAAAAACAGGAAAGAATGTATTGTTCTAAGAAGCCATAAAACAGTGGTTCTCAACCTTTTTAATGCCGCGACCCCCCAACCGGTCGTAAGTCGAGGACTAAACCGGTCGTAAGTCGAGGACTAAACCGGTCGTAAGTCGAGGACTACCCAACCGGTCGTAAGTCGAGGACTTTCCCTGCCCAGGAGCGCCACGCATGCGTGGTTCCGCCCCCTGCGCCGGCCGAGGCATAGCTGGCAAGCGGCAGAGACGGAGCAGGCCGACCACCAGCTGGCCCAGCTCAAGGGAGGTAAGGCACCCGCCGGAAAAGGGGAAAAAATGGCGGACGGCCTTGCTTGGTGACCCCCGTGAAATGGTCGATCGACCCCCAAATGGGGTCGCGACCCATAGGTTGAGAACCGCTGCCATAAAATATTGCCAGAACTCAAAAGAAGCAATTCAATACATCTAATATCTTACATTATCAATGTACATGTTAAGTATGATTTAGTATGTTTAAGGAAGGTAGCAGGAAACGGTAGGAAAGAGTTTAATATCATAGTACCTCAGCCAATGGGGAATGAGGAAGGATGCGGCAGCCGGGATAGGGTTGTATAAAGAAGATAATATTTTGGTGTGGAACTTTGGAGAGAACCAAGCTTTGATAGCTTCTCTCCCCACTTATTGCAATAAAGGAAACAAAAGGCTTTCATTGTGTCTTGACTGTTATTGGTCAGGTAAGCTTGCCTCTGGCACAAAGGAAAGTAGCCAGGAGCACATAACAATATATTCCACTGAATTTCTGTTTGTATATTTTACTATTGATGGAAAGTATTTTGTTTCATTTTAGGGAACATGTTTACAACTTCTATACTGACTTGTGGTAAAACAACTTCACCTTATTTATTGTTGTAAATTTTACAAAGATTAATTTTTCAAAATGGTTTTCATATTGCTTATAAGCTTTACTAAGTAGCCCATGTTCATATTGCTACTTCATGTCCTTACCCTCAAGAAATTAAAGAGCATGTTCCATGCAACTGTTGATAGTATTTTGTTTCCAATATAAATTCTCCCAAGAGATCTCATCAAGAGCCAGCAAACACAGAAATCAATGCAGCTTTAAACATTTCATTGGAACATCATTAATTCAAGCTTTTTAAAAATAAAATGGTTGTTCTCATTTTGAGAGTGCATGAAATGTAAATAAAAAAGAACTCGCCAAGCTCTTAGGGAAGGTTCAATCCATCTTTCATATGCTGAACATTGTACAAATATCTACTTTCTAAAATAGCATAGAATGAATATTTTGATTATAGTCACTGTCCAAAATTGTAAAAACACATTAAAAATTAAAAGTAAAACCAAACAAGATAAAACTCTACAACTGAGAGTGGATTCATCATTAGATAATGAATGTCTGCCTAATTTTATAGGCAGTATAACAAAAACATTCCAAGGTTAAATTTTGCAGAATTACCTTTCTTATATTTTTTTTTATTTTGCCCAATTCGGTTAGTATTTTTTTCTGATATGGAACTGAGACAAAGAGAACTACAGCTTAGAGAAGAGACATTCAGAGATATCATAATATTAGAGTCATCTTCATACAATGGGAAACATAAGAATTCTGGCCTGTGATATCTGACCACACATACGCTTTTTTGCAAAAGTTTATTATATTTCATAAACAAACATTAAAATACAAATTAACATAAAACATAGTTTGCAATTATATTCAGCTATGAAATATAGCAGAATGCAAGGTTGTCAGTATGTGTCCGAACAAATACTATATTTTTCTTCGAACAAACAAATGTACTTAATTGCAGCTACATAATGTATAAGGCAAAATTGGGCCTAGTAGAAAACATTGAAAAATATTCCTACTAATCATTTCATGGGAGTTGGTAACACATAATATTTAGTTTAGTATTGATCAGTTCTTTTAATATCCTTAGAATTATTTCTAGCTAAGCTTCAGTTCCTTTAAAATTCAGAACAATCTTAGAATTATCTACCATTTCATACAATTTTCTGTCATGGTCTTGTTTTGCCTTCTCCACCCTCCCAATTTACATAATTAATGGAAAGGAAAAAAACCATAGGATAATTGTGTTGTATTTTTTCAGACTGATCAAAAGTAATGGACAATCCCTAACACTCTCTTCAACTGATTTAAGTTGTATACATCATGTAAATATCCTTACAACTAATTTAGAACTAATTTCTATGTACCATTTTTCATTGAATATTTCAATCCAACATGATTTCTATTCATCAAGGACAATTTTCAGTGGACTACTATATTTTTTATGTGAAAATTTCCTTAGAGAAAAGCTGACTCTCATCTCCAATCTCTGTCATATTAAGCTATTTTTGTTTAACTATTGCAAAGTCTTTATTACTGTTTTCTCAGCTTGCTTCCCCTCTTGCCATAGGTTGCAGAAGTAATCAGAGAAGTAAACAATGGCTCCTTTGTTTCCCTTGTCCTATAAAATCTGATAACTTACAGCAGAAGACTACACATGTTTTGCTGCAAAAATGAGAAGTTTATCATTTTTCCTCTCTTCTTTAATAATAATGATAATAATGATAATAATAATAATAATAATAATAATAATAATAATAATAATAATAATAATAATAATAATAATAATAATAATAATAAAGTTGGAAGGGACCTTGGAGGTCATCGAGTCCAACCCCCTGCTCAGGCAGGAACCCTACACCATTTCAGACAAATGGCTGTCCAGTCTCTTCTTAAAAACTTCCAGTGTTGGAGCATTCACNCATCTTTTTTACATCGTGGTGACCAAAACTGGATGCAGTATTCCAAGTGTGGCCTTACTAAGGCATTGTAAAGTGGTATTAATACTTCACGTGATCTTGATTCTATCCCTCTGTTAATGCAGCCCAGCACTGTGTTGGCTTTTTTGGCAGCTGCAGCACACTGCTGGCTCATATTTAAGTGATTGTCCACTAGGACTCTTGAATATTCATTTGTTCATTCATTAGCCACGCAACTCAACCAAGTGATTCTGGATGGCTTACAATTCCAAAATTATAAAGCCATTAAAACAACCTAAAAAACTTTAAAACAATAAAAAATATCCACAAAATAAATGTGATATTCTGTCTCATTGTTCACAAGTGAACTAACAGATAAAATTAAACAACGTATTCTGGCATTTAATGCTTACCTTGCTGGAGGCAACAGATTTCATGAGTGGCTATCATTTTCTGCAAACAGTGATAGTCATGCAGATTTCAGAAAGGCGTGTTTAATGCTATTCTCTAATAAAAACATAATCTTGATCCTGTAAGAGTAAATTCCTAGGTAAAATTGTATTTACTTAATTAAGGCAGAATTTCTTTGAACTTTTCCCTATCATTCTTTTAAATCTGGACTGTTACCTTTGTTCACCTAAACTGCACTCCTCTTTCTCTGTACCTCCTATAGTCTCTCTCACAACTACATAATTAAAGTTAGTTTGCGCCTGTGACAAATTTGTCAAAATTCCAAGCTCTTTCATTGGGTCAATTAGAAATCCTCCTCAAATTCTGTTTATAGAAAAATCTTTAAGCCTCATACATCCAGTTCATGTTGAGTGAAACAGCGAAGTTGCTCAAATCCCCATCAAAAGGAATGTGGGCATTTAGGCATAGAAGGGCTGCTGCTATGGCAATGGTTGCTGTATCTTGGGCTAATTGTAGTAGGTTACATCACATATGCTTCAAGAGGTGATTTATAATCTGGGATAAGTATTAGAATCACTACAAGTTTCTTACTCTGGAGCAAAACAGTAGTTTGGTTGACATCAGTAGTTTGGTTGACATTAGCAAAGTTTAAAAAGAATTGTGTAGACTATTTAACCTTGGATACCTCCTATGATAAAAGAAGTGGATAGAATTTACTATCATATTTCACTCCAGGCATGCCTAAAAATATCAACTCTCCAAACAATGAATCCTTATTTAAGCCCTGGCTTTACTGCTGAAGGCCCTCGAAGTCAATTCCTTTCATTTTTTTAAAAACTGAAGATTAAAACACAGCCACATATAACAATTTTGCTTCCTGCAGTTAATAGCAATCAGTGCTTGTCTATCTCTATCTCCCTAGAATTTAAACCCCTAGAAGAGTACAGAAATAACCTCAAAGGATTGTAGTTGTGTAAACATCAACTGAGAGAGCGAGACAAAAAAATAAGACTTTCTTTGGTATATCAGGGTGAAGAAGAAAACTTTGTCAGGCTTTCAATTTATTATACCCCCACAACAAAAACAAAGTTCCAGTCAACTTTCTGCTCTCTTTCCTGACCTGACGTGCTTCCAAAGGCTAAATACACCCTAGGTGTCAAAGCAAGAATATACAGTATTTGCATGACACTAGGCTTTGTCCTCCTACTTTTCTGACATAACTGCTTACTCAGGCTTGGGAAACATTAGCTCCTGACTTGCTAGCTTCATTCTTAACAGTGTCCTTGTTGAAGCAGCTGCACTGACTAATTAGCTACAAAACTAGGCTCAAGATTTTGTTTTGAGCATCTGAAGCTTAAAACAAATTGAGACAAAGATACTTGAAGAATGATTTCATTTTTACAGACCTTATTGTTCTGGATTTCACTAGTTAGTTAACAATGAGAATTGCATGCCTTAATGCTATGTTTTTTGCTTATTTTGGTTAGTTAGTAGTGGAAATTTAAATTTCCAAGTGGGGAGTGTTCTGGATCATGTTTGGCATTTATTGGGTTAAGTGCTGTCTCCTTAAGAGATGGCTTGTGGGTAATGTAGTTTAGCTAGTCTGCAATCCCATGTTATCAGATCTGTGGGAGGAGTTCTAAAGTTCATCACAGGGTATCCTGGCTACAAGCCAGGTTGGAATGTTCTTTGTCTGAGAGAAGCATGGAGCCATTCGGACGTCTCAGTTGGCTCCACTCCAAGTTACAAGCTGGTATGGAGGAAGCATTATTTTCTCACCTATTAGAATGAACAGATGTATGATACCCAGAAGCAACAAAAACACAAATGCAAGTATCTCTGAATAAAGTGTATCTATTTTGGAATCATTTTTATTGAGTTTATCTGTCTGACTTGGACTTACAAAGCAACTTAACTCTGGGTCAGAACACTTATAATTTGCTATTTGGAGGTGTTTCCCAAGATTGAGAATAGCATCATCTTATTTTTATCTTTGATTACCCTCAAACCAATTTGAAAAAATAAGCACAATATACAATGCAATGCAATGCAATACAATACAATACAAAAATAAATAAATAAATACAATACAATACAGCAGTATTGAATTCTATTAACAAATATTGGAAATATAATCATAATTAACTACATATTATCCAGGACTTGGGAGCTAGATACATAAATTCTTGAGGGGCAGAGAAAGACAGAGGTTATGGTATATGTGTCTCTATACCCTACACCAGGAGTGTCAAACTCGCAATGTCACGTGACATGTCGCGATGTATCGCAACTTTTTTTCCATTGCTGGCAATGGGGTAGGCGCGGTTTCTCTATGATGCATCCGGCCTGTGGGCCGGCAGTTTGACACCCTTGCCTTACACCAGACATGTCAAACTCGCGATGTCATGTGACGTCATGCAACGTATCGGAGCTTTCCCCCCATTGCCGGCAATGGGGTGGGCACGGTTTCCCGGTGACGTGTTCGGCCCACAAGCCGGCAGTTTGACACCCCTGCCTTATACTCTCGATATTTTGACTCCTGGTGGTTGCATCTCAGCAATTTTCTTAGCAATGTTACAGAGATGGTTAGCCATTGCTTTGTTCTGAGTATTTTTATTTCTCACACTGTTGAGATACAATGAAATAAAAATGGAGACATGAAGAGAAATGAAGAGGAAATGCTTTGAACTGTATCAGGAATTTGAAGATTTACTTTAAAAGTATTGAAAATATGTTACCAGCCTGTAATATTGGCTTTTGCTGGATAGTTGGCATGAAATCTTTCAAATGCCAGTAAAAAGCAGGTGCAGTAAAATATTAAAAAGTAGATATCCATTGATTAGCATTTCCCACTGTAATGGAATTGTCAGGTAACTCAACCATCTGTCTCAGTACCAGAACTAGAATTGATCTGTTTGTTGCTTGGAAGAAAATGCATGAATGTTTGGCTTTAATCAGAAATTGTAATTTTTGATTTAACAACAGAGCAATCACTAAGACAATTTCTATTTGTTGTTTAAAAGCTGCTCAGATGCACAAAGCAACATTATGCTAGAATGAAAAGTCAGTCAGTAGCACGTGGGCAGGAATCTATTAATAAAACCTACCAATTACAGGAAAAGTAGTATTTCCAATTGATAGTGTTGAAAATAAAGTTGCCTGCTGCCCACCATCTGTCATAATTAGATTGATCTTTGATAACTAAATAATGGAGATTTAAAAATTCAATAATCCCTGATGCTCATGCTGAACATATCATTGATGGTATCTAGCCATGCCATTCTCTGCTAGCCTCTTTTTCTATTGACTTCAATTTTCTTAAGCATCCAAACAATCTTCTGCTTCAAACAATCTTCTTTGTTTTATTTGTACAATGTAAATATTATTTTTAATATTATCCTCCCAGTGATTTTACTTCTTCTAATACTGAATTAAAGCCAAATTGGTTTAGAGATTAAGGAGACTGTCAGCTCTAGTTCCATTTTAGGCACAAATGAAATATTGCCAAGAAAACTGCAGGGACTTTCAAGTCAAGATTGACTCAAAAGCACCAAAAAAATATGAAATACTTGTTTCTCTTGTTTTCCAAGTTATTACCAACCATTTCTCCAGCACCACAATTCAAAGGCATTTGTTTTTTATTGAGTCTTTCTCAAACTGTAATTTTCATAGCCAGTATGGGAACTTGTAAAACATTATCTTGAAGATACATACTTTGTTGTCAGTGTCTCTACACTTAAAATACTTTCTATAGATTTCTTATTGTCTCCCAAGAAGCAGATATCTCTTTATGTCATGATTACCATCAACATGTCTAGGGCCTTTAAAAACTCAGAAAGATGAAGTCTTTCACTTGGTATTTGAAATTGGCATAAATTCATTTTATCTTAGAGAGAAGCAGGAGAACAAGTATCAGTGGCCTTTTATGGTCCATCTTTAATAAGAGATTCCTAACATAAACTTCTCAAAATAAGCTGAATTACCATACTTACACACCACTAACTAGGAATAAACAACTGCAACAACAAACTGCTGGTAAAATAAAAATCCTGTTTGATTTATTTGCCAAATGAATTTTATTAATTTGCTTCAATTTCTGAATCATCTATGGATAAAAATCTGGAAAACCATTTTGTTTGTTTGTTTTCCTCTCAAGAGTTCCCATATGCCATGACCTATGGAGAATAAGGTGAAGTTGTAGATCTCAAGGAATCTAGGAACAAGATTAGGCTTTTGAGACGAATGGAAATGGAGAACTTGCATAATAAGTTCTAAGATAAAAATATCAGATAAAAATGATAACATCTCAGATAAAAATCTGTCCTTGAAAACTGCTAACCGTTGATCTTCTTTGACATTATAAAAAATGATTGGAAAAAACACATTATTTCTGTAAATGACTTATAAGTGGACTACTTTGTCCAAAAAACTTTTGGATAAAAGTCTATAAAACTTCTGTTTTCTGTTGTTTACCAAAATAATTCTTGTTTCATGTGAATGAATCACCAGATTTTTCAGCTCCACTATTTTTTAAATCTGATTTAGATTATCAACAAAATTTCATCTACATAAATTCAGTCATTTTAAAATTTTGAATATGATGGAAGAGAGTTTTTAAAGTGATAAGCTGCATTGTGCTGTTTTGTTTTATGGAATCTGGACTACATTCAAGTGAAGCTGGCTGTTGGTATTCTGCCAACTCAGTAAGCTGTTGTCTGTCAATTGAGGGATGAAATTTTTGTTTTTGGTCTTCTTGATTGTGTACCCATAACAAATCAACTACTGTTTGGGAGACACTACTGGTCATACTTTTAGACAGGGAAAAAAATCTGTTTACCAATTAAGCAATAAAGTAGTTAAAAGTTTGAAGTTGTAATTCAGCATGGCACCATGACAAATAGTGTTGCCATAGCATTGCAATTTAGTATAATGATCAAAAATTATTATTTGTTGGAACATTATTTGACTTTGATCTTGTATATTTCTTATGCATTTTTTGCAACTCAATTTTCCTACTTTTAGTATGTCAGGGAAGGAAGAGGACTTTTGAAAAAGCATTTAGAAAATGAGATGGGTGGTGCCTGAATTTGTTAAATAAAATACAATATATTTAGTTCTCAACAAAATGTGTGTTCAGAAGTATTTCCTTTTATGCACTGGGTCAGTGAACAATATTAATATAGCCCATGCATCTTTTTCATTTCTATTATGATTTGATCCTAAATGATGATTGATCTTGATTTTAATTTGTTCCTTTTAGTTTTGGGTTCAAAAGAAGATAATAAAAAAAGAAAATGTTGAAGATTTTATCTCGGGTATATTAATATATAATACCGCATCATGCTATGTTTTGTGTTTTACAAATGAAGCAGGTGGAAACTACTAAGCATAGGCGAGGCAAACTGAAAATGACAAATATAATGCTTCTAGAACAGTGGTTCTCAACCTGTGGGTCGGGACCCCATTTGGTGTCGATCGACCATTTCACGGGGGTCGCCAAGCAAGGCTGTCCGCCATTTTTTTTGTCCGCCATTTTTTCCCCTTTTCTGGCGGGTGCCTTATCTCCCTTGGGCTGGGCCAGCTGGTGGTCGGCCTGCTCCGTCTCTGCCGCTTGCATGCGCGGCGCTCCTGGGCAGGGAAAGTCCTCAACTTATGACTGGTTGGGTAGTCCTCGACTTACGACCGGTTTAGTCCTCAACTTACGACTGGTTTAGTCCTCGACTTATGACCGGTTGGGGTCGCGGCATTAAAAAGGTTGAGAACCACTGTTCTAGAATGAATATTGACGCTAAATTTCTGATTTGCAACAGGTCAGGAGAGCTCTAAAAGAAATGAATGTGTCAATGTTTTGGGGCATTATAAAGTACCCTTTAAGAAAAAGCTTGAAATTTCTCAAAATGATTGTCCATAAACCATTATATCGCAATATACAGTATATCTACATACAAATTTAAATTTAGAGTGTACCCCAACTCCGTCTTGAGTCTAAATGTGTAGGTCTGACTAGTGTTCACTGACAGATTATTTCTTACACTCTGGAGAAATGGCACAGGCAATCAACTATAACAGAATGCATGTTTTGTCAATCAATTTAACAAGCCCCTGTGAACCTGGTTAGAAATTATTAACAAAAAAGAAACAAGAATGTGTTGAGGAGGAAGAGCTGCTAAACAGTGCCAAAATAGACAGAATATCTGATAATTATTTCCCTTCTCCTACCTAATAACAGATGACAATCTGAGACTCCAAAGTTGCATGTGGCAATGAAATCTTTTTCACAGCTCCTGGAGACCACTTTAAATACAATTGATAAAAAAACAGAGAAAGCACATGAAAACTATTCTGTAAAGCAAGGGTATCCAAGCTTGGCAATTTTATGTCTTATGGACTTCACTTCCTAGAATTCCCCAGCCAGCATGGTCTAAACCCTAAAATAAGTTTATCTCACTATTTTGGAAAAACAAACATTCTTTCCCCAAATTTTTCTCAAAATCAAGCCAGAAAAATATATAGAAAGATCTACTCTATACATTATATGTATCACATCATTCCTTCTCAGAGTAAGCAAGGTTTAGGATCTCCTGCTTGAGACATAGGACCGAAATCTCTTCCAACTCTGTTATTCTATATTATTCAAAATGAGGAAAGTTAAATAATAAGCTAAGATACAAAAGCATGTAGTAAGAAAAGGAAATATAGATAATTCTTTTATTGTACCTGTCCGCACTTGCATACTCTCCATGCTTTATTCTTGCAAGCTATTGCTCTTTGACTACATCCAGACACTATTTCTTAAGGATCCCCTCCATCCAACCTTTACTTTGTCAGCCTTCCCCTTTTTTCTCAATCCATCTATTTTTCCTTCATATATTTCTCTTGCCCTTTCATCTTTGCTTGTTCTATTCAAATGATAGAGCAATGTTCTATCATGTTGTTAACTCTCTTTTGCATTCAACGCTTATTCTTTCTTGACCCCACCTTTCCTTTTAACCATATACACATTTAAAATAACATAATCATTGTATTCCATTTATTTTTATGTTTTTCCTGTCATATCAAAAGCTCATTTCCATATAATAAAATAAGAACATGCAGGATCATTCTATCATGCTAGTGGACTTGCAAAAAATACAGAAAATTTTGGGTTCAAGTAATACAAAAATGTTTAAAGACTAATATTCAGTTGAAATCAGAACTCTTCTTGTTGGGACTAATGGATAGATAATTAGAAAAGTTATGAAAAAATGTTAGAGAAAGGATAATAACTACATTTATTAGTGACTGGAAACCCTTAATGGGCATTTTCTGTGGGGGAAAGGGAACTTGGGACTTACGGGTTTGATGTTTAAAAGGGTAGACAGTGGAAAGAAGTTTATTCTGCAATTTTAGACAGAGCGAGAGTAAAACATAAATGCAGTAAATTGCTGTTAAAACTGGAAGCTGCTTCTTGAAGCCTTTTCTTTTTTCATCTGTTTGTTTGTTTGCACTCTTTTTTTCCACTTACTTATTAGAGTACTTTACTTTTACTTTTCTCTTTTAAAATTTGTATTGTTTGTATTCTTTTCAAAATGTCTTTAGTTAGAAAAAAAACCATGTATAAGTAGTCCTTAATTTATATAGGACCAGAAATATGGTCATAAGTCATTGTGGTTGTAAGTCAAGGCACTTACATGGCTGGATCAATTTTTTGGACATTTTTTTGTGGAGGTTGTTAAATGAACCCATTCTTTGAATGAGCAAAAACTGCTGTAAAATGAGGGGGGGGGATCACAAATAATGATCACATAACTTTTGAATCCTGCTACCAGTTGTAAATGTGAGCCAGTTGTTAAGCACCCAAAGTGCGACCACATGACCATGGGGGGAAGAGGGAATAACATTTTATGACAGCTAGAAATGCTTTATAGCAGGGGTCCCCAACCTCCAGTCTGTGGACCGGTACTGGGCCATGGCATGCCAGCAACCAGGCTGCACAAACAAGCAAAGCTGCATCTGCGGGATGCAGGCAGCACACAAAACCACACCCCCTCCGGTCTGTGGAAAAACCTCTCTCCACAGAACCAGTCCCTGGTGCCCAAAAGGTTGGGGACCTCTGCTTTATAGGGCCTAAAGCACTCATTCCTAAGCCATCGTAACTACAGTCATAAAATAGTCTTATATACAGTAATTTTCACTTTTTATCACAAGCATTCCTACTTCTTCACAGACCATATGCCACCTTTTGCCAGTATTTGCAAATTTTATAATTTCTCCATTCAGTTTCCTATCCATCAAGGTATCCATATTTGTCTACCTCCTCCAGTTTTTCATCAGAAATGTATAACTTGCAATCATACTTTCTATTTTCCCTTCAACAGAAGGCAGTAACTGGAATAGACCAGCCAAAGGATGGCTGATGCTTATTCTTGTAACTACAACCATGGTTTATTGTGATATCCAAATGTAGCCAGTAGGTTGAAAACATTATTTTTGTGCCATTGGAGAAAACATTCAAACTAAACAAACTAGCCAAAGGAACTGCATACTATATTAGTACCAACTGCTGCTAGCAGTAATTTCCATAGCCATTAGAATTAATGAAGACAGTCATACTTGTTTACTTTCTCGCGAGAGAATATTTATCTCCTGTTTATTTCTTGGTCAGTCTTGTTTGGCTATTCAGCTGATAAGCTTTTCCAAAATAATTGGCATAAACAAATTTCAAGGAATGCCAGTGCCAAAGTGAGAAGGCAATCAATTATATTACTATTTTAGATACAGTAACCTAGTTGTACTCCAAAACTGAGTGATCCAATTTTGGTTTTTTCCTTACCTGCTACATCCAATTGATTTGATCCTCTATATTCTTGTGATCTACAATTCTGGCTTCTCCCGCCCCCTCTCTCTTTTTATAACTTCACTAGCTGTACCCAGCCACGCGTTGCTGTGGCTCAGTCTGGTTAAATGGAAAAGAAAGAAAAGAGAAAGCGCACGTTTGTAATATATCATGTTTTTACCTATCACAGGTGTGACATCTATATAATAGTAGGTACATAAAAACATGTGCGTATTCGAATGCAACGTTGTGACAAAAGTTCAAAGCAATCGGTGAAGAACTTTTGGAGATTTAAGATTTTGAACAAACGAACATTTACATTTTTATTTATATAGATTGGTTTTCAAAAACAGGTACAAAGTTACTGTTTTCCTTCAGTAACTTTTAAACTGAAAGAAGCCATTGGCTTGTGCAACTGATATATGATATTCTCCAATCCTAAAACAATATTTTTATAGATCATTTTTTTTTAAAAAAAATCTATAAACAAACAATAAAACCCTGGAACACTTCTAAATTTAATAAAAGGTCATAAAAGGGCCAAGTTTGAAGACCCCGAGTTAGTCGGAGAATGAATGTTTTTCAACAACAATTAGGGGAAACAATGAATTTTGGATACATTTTAAAGATCTATTGTGTAAGTAAAGGCCCTGTTGTATGGGGAAGAGCAGATTTTCAAATGAGCAAAGATACCAGGCCAGGATGTCCACTTTTTCCCCTATTATTTATCATTGCCCTAGAAATATGGCAGGAAAAACAAACACTCAACCTCAAAATCTACAGAAAGGAATATAAGCTTAAATGTTACTTGATGGTGAAACATTAACCATTATTCAACCACAACATTTAATAAGATCATTCATAAAAATGATCTGAGGCTTTGGAGAATTCTCTTGGTATAAATTCGATATTCAAAAAAATGACAATAAGTGCAAAATAATTAATCTAGAAGATTTCCTGCCAAAGGACTCTGACTGCCACATAATACATTTAATGAAGTAACTAGGTTGTGCCTGGTAGGCAACAATCAAGAAATATATCAAAACAATTATTTTTCCAATTATGCAAAGAATTAAAGAGATCTTGAAAGGTGAAAAATGTAAACCTTTCTTTATTAAGATAATTGCAGTTATTAAGGTGAATGTATTACCCAAAATACTTGTTTCAATTCCAATTCCAACCCTAGAAAAAAAGCTTTACAAGAATGGCAACAATAGTATTTAAAAATTATATGGAATAAAAAAGACACATTTTCAAGATCCAAAAGATTAAACTGACCTTGTTTTTCTGTACATTATATCATAGAACAACCTTATCTGTCATGGCAAACAGTATTAATAAAATTCCCAAATTGCTGAACATCAGTAATGTAAGGAGCTGGCTTAGCTAATGGATTCATTGATATTTATGATACAGAAACTTGAAAGAGGGCAGAAAAATAAAATGATTTATTAAAAGACAAAGTTTGATGAAAGTATGAAGCTTTTATCAAGTCCAGCAATTTCACTATTAATCTCTCCCTTAAATGTTTTTCTGCTGGAGATAATAGTATATAAAAGTATAATTTCCGATGCATCTCTAGTCCATTCAGATTCAGATACATTATAGACATTGCAAAAATTACTTAGTGAAAGGTTGAATATAGCAAAGTTGAGATTACCTACAAATTGTTGGAAGAATTAAAACTGACCACAAAAACAAGTCTTCTTAGGAGGGGGCAAGAACATGATTTGGTCATAAAGTAGAAATGTTCAGAGTAGAATACATTATTCTTAAACCCAAATTTTTATAATCTGATTTTCCTCCCATCCAACCCCTTCCACTACATCTACTTTCATGCATATTTAACTTCATTAATGTAATTATAATATAGTGCAAAGTGGAAATTGCTAAATTGCAGCCTGGGGACCACATCAAGTCCCTAGTTAACTATCTCAGCAATCTGGAAAGCCAAGAGGTGAACAAGACCTGGACTACCTTTTTTTCAGACTATTTTGGTTCTGGTCTCTATGGAAACAGTAAAGAAAAGGCCACCTTCCAAATAATGAGTGGGATTTAAAATAATTAAAAAAAATTATTCAGCAAATTATGATGTCAAACCCTTTTCTCCATTCCCAATATATAAGTGGCATTTGCTGGTTTTGCTCATAAATCTGTTTCAAGATTACAGTTCTCAGTGTAATTACTGGAAATAAATGCAACAAGCTACACCTTTAGGGAAATATTTCTTATCTTCGAAACAGCAGCTGATATGACCACAACAGTTGCTTTCTTCCCAACAGCAACAGTATGTTGTCCCACAGAGATGTATTTCTAAAGCAATTGGGCATTTTGGCTGGATGCAAAAAAAAGAAAAAGGAATAGAGTATAGAAAAAAACCTGAGATGATAGTTCCACACTCTTTAACTTTGAAGAGGTTAATGTGGAATCAAATTATATTGCTTGATATAATGCTAGTAAGACCTACTATAATGAATCTATGAAATAATGTTCCTTTGGTAGTTATGAAATGTGCTATAACATTTACATCAAAAACAATGCTTTATCTTCCATTTTAATATGGAACTGTCATTCTCTAATTTATCTCATCCTTTAACTTCAAGTAATAGTTATGGCATCTGAGCAGATTAGAAGTTTAAGCTTTTTCAATATGAGTAATAAAATACTCCTCCTCCTCCTCCTCCTCCTCCTCCTCCTCCTCCTAATATAAAAGAACTAGTAACAGAATAAGTGTTAAAATTGAACATCTTGTAAGTAACTTACCAGCACCAGGGGAAACAGGATGTCTCATTCATCTCTGTGATTCGTCAATGTATCATGTTACATCCAATACATCATAGGGGAAAAGTCTCTTTGATCGTATTGTTTTTCCAAATGCAAAAAATGATTATGCATTTATTATCTATTTATTTTACAAATCTATATGTTGCCCATCTCGCTATCTGACTCGGCTCATTTTACAGGCAAAAACCATAACATCCTACAGAAAAAAAAAATAAAGTTAAAAAATAGACAGAGTGCTCTCAAGTCACCAAATACCTCCAGATGCCTGCCATTGGATCCTCATGCTGGTTGACAGAGCCAGGTCTTAACATTCTTTCATAAGGTCAGAAGAGAGGGGCCCAGTCTCACTTCAGTGGGAAAGATGTTCCATAGGGTGGGGGCAATGGCAGAGAAAGATCTCCTCCTGGAACCCACCAGTCAAAATTCTTTAGCCAATGGGGTCCATAATACAGTGATCAAATAGTCCAAAATGGACAACATAAGACAATATCAAAGTCACCAGGCACAAACTGATGACAGAGGGATACAGATAAATCCTCCATCTGATCACATTGCCATCACATTGCTCCAGCAAGAAAACTGTTAGGCCATGAACCACCTGAGATAGCCCAATGGCTGCCATGGTGGTCATAAAGTGCTGGGATGCTTCTGAAGTTGGCCTAATGGTTGGCAGATTGAAACACCTCAAGACCATAAGGATGGGGAACTCCACAGTCAACCCTGATATGGCCTCCAGCAGCTCAGGCAGAGAAATTGTTAGACAGTAGGGAGGCTGACACCGTAGTAACAATTCCAACTGATCCCATGAGGCTATCTTCAAAAACATAATCTCATAACTGGTAACTTGAGAATCAGTGCCCCTGAAGGCCAAAAGAAATTCTCAGATTATGACTGCTACTCAACTGCCCTGCTGTCAATTCTGCAATGAAGCCATCTTGCTCATTTTCGGTTGCCACAAGAATAGGGGGAGGGCTATAGAAGTTTATGCTAGTCTAAACAATTCTCTGTCCCTTGGGAACCAATGTCATTTCAGTTCGTTAGACTGGGGGCTGAGCATTATGTTAGAAAGCCCGCCAAACTATTCTATTGGGAAACATAGTTGATTGCATAGTACTGGGGTGGGAAGTTTAACTTCGTAATAATGTAACTTTTTGGAGGGAACTTTAGTCTTGGTTTCACTTTTGACCGAGCTGATTCTTTGTAACCAATAAATATGTGCTTAGAGGGAAACTCAAGCCTCAGAGTTCTGTTTTAGTTGGTCTCATCTATCGGAACCATGACACCTGCCCTATGGTTTTGGCTGGAGCTAATACTCTGAACACAACCACGCCTGTTTCAGAAAGAGGACTCCCCCCTTCAGACCCCAGCAGGCCTCAGTAATACATGCAAGGTGGTCCTGCTCCTCTCTGATAAGGGAGATTTATTATTAGCTGACCTGGCATTAAGCAGCAACAGCTAAAAATCCAAGCCTTTTTAAGTCTGCTTTCCAGGATCTGAGCTTGAATATTGAAAGCCAGAATATGACACAAGTACCAAACATCAGGTATCTCTTCCCTAGAAATGCCACATCCTTTGTGTCCCATCAAAATGGTCCAATGTCCACCACTACCTGAATGTAGTGACCTGCCCTAAATCCCCCAGAATATCCATTCCCCCCAACTGTGGCCTCCTGGTTCCCCTATCTAAGGATCTTTCCATCTGCTCCTGCAGATCAGACATCCGCTAACATCCAACAAATAGTGTGAAACACTTACAATAGTTCAGCTGCAGCATCTCTCTCAGTGCTGAGGGAACCCTAAATCACTAATCCCATTCCCATCCAATTGAACCACCCTACTTGGCCTCTCCCATTAATCAGTAAGGTGGAGGTCACCCCCATCTTCCCAATTCTTACTTGGGCAAGAGGGTATCTTTTAAATACACACCCACTCCCTCACACACCCAAACATCCACTCTCAATACCTACTCCCCAACTTGTTCTCATGCTAAGGAGGGAAGATACTGTACAACCCTATCATACTGGGGGAAATGATCCCAGGGTTAAACTGTTCCTATATGAAGTTCCTACCTAACTATTCCTGAAAGGTCCTGTTAATATGGTTTAGAACAATCTACTCCAGCTGCTGCTTGCCACAATTTGCTGCTCAATGCCACCTCCCAGCCCCAAGAGTCCCAACTCTTGCTTGCTTACGCCATGAAGACACTGCAGCCTACAAAGACACTGATCACAGACCACTCTTGACCTTTACAAGGTAAGGTTGTTGCTGAGGTTGTCCTTGATGACTCACAGTTCCTGCTCCCACAAAGAGATCCCAAATTACAACTCTCTGCTGCCAATAAATAAATAGATGACTGGGTAAGGTTGATGGAATGTGGAATCCCCAAGCACTACTGACACAGGGAACCACCTTTTTCAACTACCACAGCCATACCTAGGAGTCTTCCACAACACATCCACTCCTATCCATCTTATCTAGTAATTTATATTAACTTAACTCTTATATAACTCTTGTATTATATAACTATTAGCTATGTATATTCAGCTACCTTCCAGAATCTATTGCCTGAGGTGAGTGTCTTGGCTTGCCAATTAATAGGGCTGTTCTTGAATGAATTTATAATCAGTGGTCAATAGAGTTTTTTGAATTTTGGGCATGAAAAGAAATGGTAAAGCTGAGAAAATTCAGAAAATGGTAACCAAACAAATGAAAGTATTTAAACGTCTTCTTTTCAAGAATAGAGTTGAACATGTTGGGATTTGGGGGGGTGGAGGGTTGTTTTAAGCAACTGAAAGAGGTCATAAGAAAATATATAAAATTATGCTGGGCATGTGAAAATGTTCAGTACTAGAACAGCAAATGATGCTAGAGGAGGAGGTTTGATGACGTAGTTTATTTATTAGAAATAAATAAAGAGAAGTAAAATATTGCTTAATAGCTGATATCTCCTGTTAGGTGTGAGACTTTAACATTAGAAACTTTCACCTTATTGTTTCCATCCACAACATAGTGCTGTGGCCACAGCAGAAAGATTTTACCTGTTTTAGATTGGCTATGAAGCTCTACCAGGTAGAAGTCTTATATAAGATGGAGAACATAGAACATACAACAACAAAGTTGGAAGGGACCTTGGAAGTTATCTAGTCTAACCCCCTGCTTGATCAGGAGAGTGTATACCATTTCAGACAAATGGATGTCCATTCTCTTCTTGAAAACCTCCAATGATGGGGCATCCACAACTTCTGAAAGCAAGCCATTACAGTGGTTAATTGTTCTCAGGAAATTTCTCCTTAGTTCTAGGTTGCTTCTCTCCTTGATTAGTTTCCATCTGTTGGTTCTTGCCTTGCCTTCTGGTGCTCCCTCATCTTTGTGGCAGTCCCTCAAATACTGGAACACTGCTATCATATCTCCCCTAGTCCTTCTTTTCTCTAGACATACTCAGTTCTGGCAACCATTCTTTGAATGTTTTAGCTTCCAGGCCCCTATCATCTTTGTTGCTCTTCTCTTTACCTTTTCCAGAGTCTCAACATCTTTTTTATATTGTGGTAACCAAAACTGGATGTAGTATTGCAAGTATGACTGTACTAAGCCTTTGTAAAGAGGTACTAATATTTCACATGATCTTGATTCTATCTCTCTGTTAATGCAATCCAGGATTATATTGTTTTTTTGGCAGCTGCCACACACTGCTGGTTCATATTTAATTGATTATCCGCTTGGACTCCAAGATCTTCTCACAATTACTGCTATTGAGCCATGTTTGACCTAGTCTGTACCTGTACAGTTGATTTTTCTTACCTAAATGTAGAAGCTTATTTTTCTCACCATTGAATTTCATTTTGTTAGATAGGGCCCAGTGTTCAAGCCTGTCAAAATCCATCTGGATTTTGAGCCTATCTTCTGGGGTGTTGGCTATTTCTGCCAGCTTAGTGCCATCTGCAAATTTGCTGAGTTCCACTTCTATTCCCTCAAGAATATAAGAATAGAATTATAATATAAGAATAGAATTATAATATAAGAATAGAATTATAATATAAGAATTCATACATATATGAATATAAGAAGAATAAGAAGAGAGAAGGATGTTAATAACTCCTTTGGCTTTGATGCTTTGATTTGATAAGAAAGTGTTATCACTAAAAAGAATACTATAGGAACAGGCTCGATTTTATCAAAGATATAGAAGCCAAAAGAGACACAAAAATGTTCTGCTGGAAACCTCTATGAACTCAAATTGAGTTTGTTCACAGGAATCAAGAATAACTCAGAGATTTCAGACAAGGGATTATCTGAGAGAATACAGTTAACTGATGACTTAAGTCTTCACAAAGCTATCAAATTTTAGAGAATAGAGACAGTAAAAAGTACGGTGACCCCTTTTTCACATGAAATAAGATGGAGCAAAAACCAGTATTTCTGAAAAAGAGTGGAAAAATGCCTATGACAATCTAAAAATATCCAATACAAAGCAAGCCCGTTTCTTCTTCTGCCTGTACAAAATGTATGAAAATCAACAATATAAAAGATATTGACCCAGCCGGAGGAACACCACATAGGATTCTTCACTCTTGCATGCTGCATACAAATGGCTATGGAGACCAATTTTTAATGTAGAGCCACCCCAAAAAGGCTGCTAAAGTCTGGATCCCTTTATCCCTTTCTTGCGGCTTTGCCCCCATGCTCTCCATTCCGTCCTCTACCACGTAACATTCTCCTGTCATCTCAATGTCTCTCTTCCTCTCTCTTTCTCTCAATCTCTTGGGTCATTGGCTTGTCCCTGGGTGCTGGCTCAGCTCACCTCTGCTGTTCTCTAGCTTGTCTGGCTCCCCTCTAGCCACTCTTCTCTCTCTGCAGCTTGCTTATGCTGTCCTCTAGCTCATCTGGTGCCTTTCTGGTCACTACCTCGCTCTCTTGTCCAGCTCAACTTGCTTGCCTTCTTCTGTCTCTCCTGGTTACCTTTTGGGCCCTGCTCTCTCTCTCTCCCTCTCTCCCTCACTTGACCCTGTCATGTAGGAGATGATCAGGCTGAGCCCAAGAGAGAGGCCAAACATGTCATAAGTCATGAGTCCCTGCAAGCCCGCAAGAGATATAAGTCCAGTCCACCTTGAATGCCTTTTATTTCCCAGTCGTTTCCCTTAACCATTAGTAGCACAGATTTTTGTAGAGACCCTAAGCTTGCGATAAATCTTTATACTCATTTGAACTGCCTGAATCTCCCGATTTCCCCAGCACTTGACAGCTCACCTCTCATGCAGCTCCGCTAAACACAAGCCACATGATGAGGGTGGCAAAAAGTCAAGCCGGTAAACTCTTCTCCCTCTCTTTTCTCTCTCCTCCTTTGTTATTCTTCAGTTCTCCTGCAGCCCTGCCAAGAACGGGCCATGCAAAGAAGGTGGCAACAGGGCAAGCCAATAAGCCCTTCTCCTTCTCTCACCTCCATTATCTGTCTCTTTGCCCTTTCTTTCCTAGTCCTGCCCTTTCCATGACCTCTCCCCCCCTCTCTTCTGCTTTCATTTTGGCCACTATTTCCCCATTTGCCTTTATCTTTCTCTGCCGATTGTCCTAGCAGCTCTTCCTGCACCATTCTCCTCTGCAGCACTTTGCCTTCCATTTTTCACTCTCGTTTTCCACTGCTCACGAATCACTCTTTCTTTGTTCCCCCTTTCTCTCTCTCCTCTTCCTCTTTTAACAGTGAGAACAATTAACCAGTGGAATGGCCTACCTTTAGAAGTTGTGAATGGTCCATTATTGAAGGCTTTTAAGAAGAGACTGGACAGCCACTTCTCTGGAATGGTATAGGGTTTCCTGCCTGAGCAGGAGATTGGGCTAGATCCAACTCTGTTATTGTTATTCATTCCCTCTTTTGTTTTCTTTCTCTTTCCCCTTTGTTCTGTCTCTTCTTCCCCATTTCCCACTGAATCCTCTCCTTTTAAACCCCCTTTTGCCCCTGCAATCCGTTTCTCTCAAATTTCTGGGTGATCTCCCCGCCCACCGGCCATCCCAGACTGCTAGTATCTGGCCATCGGCGGACTGCTGTTCCCAGATTCAGCTACATTAGATTATTTGTTTGTAACCAAATCTTTACTAAGAATTAATTTCCAAATTAATGGTCCAAATGTTAATTTCATTATAGACGTAGTGGTTATTTTGGAAGAGCTGTTTACTAAATGCAGTGATGCTTTCAGTTTATTGAAGGTGAAGACTATTCTATATTGTCCTGGTGGGAATTTGGATTGTATGGAATTTTTCACAGGTTAAAAGGAACCCAATTTGTTTTAATATAGACAGCATACAGATGAATGGATGTAGATATATAAGTAAGTGTATCAGAGAGGGCAATTACTTCATGGAGCTATAAGCCCAACTAATGAAAGTAATAGGCAGAACTAAGTGGAATCTGGATATTCAATGGATATCAGATAATAATATGATGCATTCTATACAGTAAACTAACCTTGGAATGGAGCCTATTCCATTAATGAATGAAACTAGGAAATAATTTAAAATGATGAAGGGATATGGAAACTCTTTTATTAATGCACATGTACAATCCCAGACATTGTTCAAGAAAATGGTAAAATATAAAATGGAATTAATTTGAAAAGGCTTAGAGAAGCTGTAACATAAGGAAAATATGTCTTCCCCACACTAAAATGATTTTTGACAATTTCCCGTAACAGATCAGGATGCCAAACTAACAAGGGACTCTATCGATGTTTCTCTTTCTGTTCCTGAATTTCAGTATAACCAGCATCCCCAAGATCTTCTGTGGAAAATATTAGAGCTATTAGGATTTGAACATTATTGTAGTCAGGAATGATGCTGATGGAATGCTGATGGAAGAATATGATAATCCCCTCAAAATTATTTTAAATGTAATCTATGAGTCATAAAGGTAATTGTGTTTTTCTTGAAAAAGTCCTAGCAATCATTTTATGTATGCTTTATTTTTATAAGTACTTGGGATTTGGGGGATATAATTTTATTTGATGTTGACACTGTCAGCCATCCAGAGTCCCTGGGAAGTGGCATACAAATTAAATAAATAAACGCATTTTAGAGCTTAGTCCTATAGGTACACATAGTAATACATTTTATTTTACAATCATAGAATCATAGGATATTTCTATATTATAGAGATATTTTATAGTTTATGTTTAACTTTGTACTTTGCTTATTTTATGCTGGTCAAAGACCAAAATAAAATTGAATGATTAGATGATGCTAACAGAATGTTGATAGAAGGACATGCCAAAACTTTCAAAGTTATTTTAAACCTAATCTGGGAATTATTCCTTAAACTATTTTATCTTTGGAGAGCAAGCAATAAAACCACGGCCTGAGAAAGTACAAGGGATTGTGTTACTGAATGAAATGGTAAACACATGGCAGACATATTGATAAAGGCACAATTTCTTAATTTCTTTTTGCAGTATGCCCTGACTTGATTTTGTATACAGACCAAGAGGCAACTTTTAGAAGGATAAAAGACCAGTTTCTAATGTGCTGCAAATTTATCACACTAATAAGCTAATGTTAGTTGCTACTAAAGATGCTCTGAGGAGTGTTGTTATTTTGGTAAGTAGTTCAGGGAGGCACCAGATGCATATTTTTTTCCTAGAATAATGAAGAAAATAATATGCACAAATCAAGAAAAACTGCCTCACAATAGGTGACCTATAAGTATGTAAATACCAACATTTCTTAAATAATGACTATTTTACTATATGCCTAGAGTTGCTTTCACAGCACACAGTACAAACTAGATTTTTAGAGTTGTTATGACTAATAACACGGTCATGATAGGAATATTCAACATTCAAGTGATTTTAAACACTCATGTTTACCACATTATCACTGGTTCTTGCTCTCTCCAAGCAAACTGGAAAGCCGAAGAAGCAGTGTTAAGGTTTGGGGCATGGTGACCAACATTTGGCTCTTCTAATCTACAGATCAACCGCTAATTGCCACTGGGTATAGCCTCACAAATTTTTTAATGTGATAGCAACTTTAGATGAGCCATCCAATGATTGAAACAAATTTTAATGCCGAGTGATATAATATGGAAAATATCAAATCAACAGACCACACCATACAGCCAGAAGTACTTATGATCATTTTTTTAAAGTGGTACCACTTAGTTCAACTGACATGATTTGGGTAAGAAGCTTTCTCAACATGCATGAGAAAGGACTCCCACTATTCTTGAAAACTGCTTTAAATGTTAAATACTACAGTTTCCTGAATACTTGAAAACTCCAGCAACTCTTAAAAACTATTCTAATCATATTTGATCAAACTAGAAGGTAAATGCTTTACTAAAATTGTAGATAACTTCTCACCATCCATGAGAATGAACATTCTTTGGACAGCAAGGTAAGCATGGAGAATTCAGATCAGCCTATAGACCGACAAAAACATTGATGCCCAAATTACATCCATTTGTGTCTACTGTTCTAGAAGGCTTTGATTTATTATTTATTTTGTCGATTGTTTATTTGTACTGCATTATGTAGAACTTTGAAGGGAGAAAACCATTCTCTGAATTGGGCCCTGAAGCTGATTGACAACAGGTACAGCTTTAATATCAACTTTAATACAACTTTATCGATATTTTGTGGTCAGATTGTCTAGCCAACAAGCTTGCTGCAGTATTTTTAATCATTCTCAACTTTCAGGTCCTATCCAAGTGTCCACATTATAATAATCCAATTAGGTAATGATTGATTCATGAATTACTGTACATCTGTCAAGGATTGATCCAGGCCTATAAACATTCTAAATTCATAATTAAAATATGCACATAGACACCTTTGACAGGGAAATGTCTGTGATGGTCCTTAATGATACAATGCTCATTGATTTCAGTAGAGTGGGGTGCATAGGTAAAATATAAATGCAAAAATAAGTAACAAATAGGTTTTTTTTTTTATTTAAAGAAACCAGAGTTTACAAGGACATATTGGTTGATATCTAGACCTGGATGGGCAATTAATTTTCCTGAGGGGCCACATAAGAAATTGGAACTGTTGTGGAAAGTCAATGCTGAGACTGTTCCCCCCACTACTGCTGACCCCCTCCCCGACTGTCATCACCAACACTGCAGGTCAGACAGGGACAGCCAAAGGGGCAGATGTGGCCCACAGGCCATAAAATGTCCAGGCCTGATCTAGACGCATCTTATTTAGGCTAATCTCCTGCTACAATAGTTTATAATAGAAAATTATAAACCTAATTGTTTTTTTAACAATATCCTTAAATTACTCCATATCAACAAACCAGTGATATATCAGTACAAATTATTTAGCAGACGGTTGTGACACAATATCATCGGAAACAAAGTGAGATTATAGAGTTCTTCAAACTGGCAAATATAATTGTTATTGGTTTTTTTTAGCTTACCTGCTTTAATGTGGAGTATCTCTGGTGCTGGCCTCTCGAAGCTGCTAAATCAGAGGAAGAAAACCAATTACAATAACGTTACATCTTACCACTCTGTTGCTGATTAATTGGACATTTCAATGTAGCAGAAATTGGACACATCTCTGATTAGCTCATTAATAAGAATAACAGACAATGTATACAGTAGGTTCATGATTGGAATGTCTAACTTTATTTGGTTATCCACAATACAGGCATTTTTGCAGATTCACATACTCCAAAAGAAACCTTAATTTTGTATACTACTCTAGCTGCACATTTTGCATCCTTGCTAAGAATAGCTACGCTCATAAAAGAAAAGAAATGATGCAAATTACAAGCTAAAGGGAAAAAACATTTTCCTCATGCATCCATTTCCGTTAAAAAGAAAATGAATCTAAATGTATACCTATTAGGAGTTTCTTTTACTTCTACTTCTTCATGCATTTACTGCTGTTCCATCAAGAAGAAAAATTGAAAAGCCATAAGAGGGAAATCATATCATGTAATTGTCTGACACAAAGACATGACTTCTGTGGTATGTGGAAAAGGCTCTGGGAGACTGCAAAGAGATGCTGACTAGGGAGTAGTCAGATAAACAAGAACATTGCTCAAACAAGACAGTGGGTAGTGCAACAGGCTCAGAACGGACCTTAGTTTCTTGGGTTGCAAAGGAGTTGATTCTCCTTTACAGCCCAATTCTCCATTTATTTATTTGATTTCTGTAACTTCTTAACAAGGAACTGGATTGTGCTTTCAGACTTGCAAGATTCTGTTAATGTAGATTTAAAGTAAAGCAGAATTTGTTTATCTGGTTGTGTTTCCTATCTGGTCTACCTGATAAGGATGACATCAATCTTGCAAGTCTCTTACTCTTTTCAAAGGAGAGGAATTTTAGGAATGGCCTCTGATCCTCATGGAACTTCGCTATTTGCCAAGCATTTGGCAGTAGAGTTGTTGCAACATCAGCAGCAAGTAAATGCACAAATGACCAATTTGCCGAATGCCATGCTACGACTAACTTCATGCTGGGCAGTATCCATGGCAGCACAACAAATACAGCTCAGTCAATGCTCCTGCGTTTCTATGAGAGCTTATCAGAGAAGTTCAAAGAGGACCAGGATCAGTTCCAGACATTCAGCACTCAAGGTGAAATGTTAATGGCAGGCAGGCAAATAGAATTTCTCACTGATCATACCAAAGTGATTTTTGTGCTGAGTTGGCTGAAGGAAGTAGCAGCTAAGTGGGCAATACCATTCATTGAGGGGAATGATCTGGTGCTGTGCAACTATCAGGACTTCATGTTTAAACTCAAAGGACACTTTGGTGATCCCATGCAGAGAATTACTGCTAGTCTAGAGATCCAGAACCAGATTCAGAGAAGAGTAAGGTCATATATTTCAGACTTTAAATTGTTTGCTGTGATGTAGGCTGGAACTACTTAGCCTTAACTGAACAGTTCACAGGGCTGGCCAAGGACTCAACGATGAACTGGTGAGGAAAGGCACCCCAAGTACCACCCTGAAAGAGCTAAATCAACACTGTGTAATAAGAGATACCTGACTGAAAGGGAAGGAACAGTAAGAGAAAAAGAACTTACAGCCTGTCCCAATATCCTCTTCAGAATCTAGTATTGGAGAATCCATGCAAATCAGAACAACCAAGAGATCTCTGTTTTCAGGAAATAAGCGAAGAAGCTTAGGGCTATGTTTTAACTGCAGGACCCCAGACACATAGCCAGATAAAAGTGCTAAAGTTGGACACAGCAACAAGAGATAAAACTTGTAAATCAACCAGCACATAGCTAGCAAGTGCCCAACACCAATCAGCACATCAGGGAACTCTTACCAGTCCCTCTCCAGGAGTCAGGAAACAGCAGACAAGCATTCTTAAATATTCCTATTATTATTACTTTAGATAGCAGGCAAAAAGTGGAACTTTCTGTTCTTGTGGACTTGGGGGCAGCCACTAATTTCATAGATGTAGAAACAGTACAGAAACTAAAATTGCCAACTCAGGTTCTAGAAAGCTCAATGATAGTCAAGATGATTAACAGACTGTTACTGAAAGCAAGGCTGACTTTGCAGTGCATGTCTCCTTTGCAGTTGACAAAGATCACACAGCGTTCATAAGGCTCTATGTAAGTGCATCCTTGCAAGTACCTATAATCTTGCAATAGTTTCAGTCGCAGGATCCAGATGTAAGCTGGGCACAAAGGACACTCTCATTCACCTCCCCTAAATGCCAGCAGCATTGTTTACAAGGTGACGCAGAATTTACAACTGGTAGAACCTAATCAACACTGGCCCAAGACACTGCATTGGTTGCCCAGGCAGATGCAGTTCCAGCTGCAGTCTTCTGATGTTGACTAATAGCTTTCTACCTTTCATTACAAATATGATTATGATTCAAAAAAAATTCTGCATTCCTTGTGCACTGTAAACTATACATCTGCCTGAGAACTGAGTTCATAATAAGCCTAATGACAAAGAAGCTGGGTCATGGGTGTGTGTGTACATACACATACTTCTGATTCAGAACAGACTAGACTTGGCCCATATAATAATAATAATCATAGTAATAATAATAATAATAATAATAATAATAATAATAATAATAATAATAATAATAATAATAATAATAATAAAGTTGGAAGGGACCTTGAAGGTTATCGAGTCCAACCCCCTGCTCAGGCAGGAACCCTACACCATTTCGGACAAATGGCTGTCCAGTCTCTTCTTAAAAACTTCCAGTGTTGGAGCATTCACCGCTTCTGGAGGCAGGTTGTTCCATTGGTTAATTCTTCTAACTGTCAGGAAGTTTCTCTTTAGTTCTACGTTGCTTCTCTCCTTGATCAGTTTTCATCCGTTGCTTCTCGTCCTGCCTTCAGGCACCTTGGAGAATAGCTTGACTCCCTCTTCTTTATGGCAGCCCCTGAGATATTGGAATACTGCTATTATGTCCCCCCTCGTCCTTCTCTTCGTTAAACTAGACATACTCAATTCCAGCAATTCCTTATATGTTTTAGTTTGAAGGCCAATTTTGAGGATCTTGCCATACCAGTGATCTGGACAAGTCTACTGTTAAATATCTACCTAAAACATATTAATTGTTCAGTTCAGGAATATGATATTGTGTTGTAGCTATTAACTCAGGATAGGCAGTGGATTTCTCCAGTGACAATAATCTGTTCTCTTCTTCTATTCACTGGCTCATTAAGCATGCATTAAGTTTTAAGTTCTAGGTTAACACCTGCTTTCTCACCAGGATCTACAATCTAGGAGGTAACATTGCAAAACTAGGGCACTCAAGGACATATTACTTATTTATGCATATATAAGTTATAAAATGGTTTGGATCACTGAATGAATGGGAGGTCACTGATATTATAAACAAACAGTATTCCAAAATGCAACACTTCACAGTCACACTTCTATAAAGAATATAAATTTTCTCACTCAGCATTAGCACCCAGATGACATGCTGATTCATTACCTATATAAATAGCCAGAGGTTTGGTAGCATATTTAGATGTGATCTTTGACAATTGTAGTTAGATCTTGGGGCTTTTTTCCTGGTGGTTTGGTTAATAAATCAAAATAAAACTACATGAATTGTGACAATGAATTACTTCATAATGTCTAACACTATTATTGCCCCTAACCATCATAAATCAGAACTGGAGATGGGTTTTTTTTTTTAGTTTTAACTCAATTATATGTGTTTAGTTTTTTTTTAAAACTGCCCCTACTCACCTCTGTGATATCATCACCTCATTGCCTAACTTTTGAAGTTGCAGTCACTCCCCCAAGGAATGTAAAAAAAATATAATTTTGAGACTTGAGCACCTTGTTACCCCTGCAGCAATGCCCATGAAACTAAGTGTACTGCATGCCATAAATTCCTATATTGATGAATTTTGAAAAGGAATGCATATACACTGTAATATTCATGCATGTCACACAAAGAAAGATGTCTTTAGTGACTGAAAGTACACACTAACATGAAAAACAAAATTGAAGCCCTAGATAACAATAAACCTTTCTTCTGATTTAAGGTCAGTTACAGATTAAAATTCAACAGACAATTTCTGGATCCTCATTTAAACATGAAATGGGAAATAATGCCTCTGGTCCTCATTAGATTGCCTCCCTTCACTAAAGAATTACACCCCCTTATCCAAGATTAGAGGATTCTTCTAGGTATGATCAGGTTAATTATGAGACCACATACAATACTTTTCACTCTCTTACTGATTGATTGACAATTAGGCA
>NW_015387193.1:163802-168798 GCF_001527695.2 Protobothrops mucrosquamatus | reverse complement strand
TGCCCGTTGCTGGTTGGCTAACTAGCAACAGGGTCTTGCCAGCCAATGGAATTGTGTGATTACAAGCCAGGGGAATCCCATAAAAGAGGGCTCCCCTGGCCCAGAGAGCCAGTCCGGATTTACCTTATGCCTTGCCAATAAACCAAGAGCTGACTGTCACTCGACTCGTGTCTTACTGCCTGCGCGATCTAACAGAAAACATTCTTTCCTAAACATTCAAGATATTCAGATGTCAAGAGATATCTGAATATGACAATGGCAACTGAGAATGCAATCTCAGTAGTGCAGAGCTGCCTGTTCATAAAAGTCATCAATCATTTAGAGAGTGGACTGGAAGGAAAGAAATTCAACGAGCAATAGGAATGTATCTGTCCACATTCCAAAGTGAAACAGACTGCCTGGATAATAAATTGTCACCATTCTTACCTGTGGGAGCTCCATTCCATGCTTTATGGCTGGACAGTTTTTAAGCTAAAAATTAATTTGGAGAATCAAATAAGATGAAACAGAAAGATGCATTTTATTCATGGTATGTATCTTTACTTGCACACCAAGTAAAAGTGCTGCATCTGACAGCATGACTGAAACACCATTTTTATTTAACCTTATGCTAGTCTGTTTGCAGATGTCATATTTCTAAGATCTATCTTCAATTTGCTCGTTGAAAATTTAAACAAATTGTAGCAAATATACTTCAATTGTATACGAGCCAATAAGTTATGCTAAATCATTTGAACCATGCATGCTGGATATTTATTGTCTTGTTCACTGCTTCATCCTTTTTTTTTTTCATTGTCCATATCATTATTTTTTTTAATGTAGGACAGCCTCGTAAAATATCTAAAGCTTTGCAAAAATATATAGATGAGAAAAGAAAGCTCTCTCTAGAAGGTCAGGATATATTTTTGTTCTTAACTTCTATAGCAGGGGTCCCCAACCCCCGGCCCATAGATCAGCACCAGGCCGCAACATGCCAGAAACAAGCAAACAAGCGAAGCCCCATCTGCAGAATACAGGCAGCATGTAAAATCATACCCTCAAATCAAACCTTTTTCCATGGAACTGGTCCCTGGTGTCCAAAAGATTGGGGGCTGCTGTTCTATAGTGCTCCAGCTCCTGCTGCTGCTCCTCCTCTTCCAGTATTAAATATTGGCCTAATAATAAGGAAGCTAAATCTTAAATTTTTTTAAAAATAAAACATGAGAAAGCAAGAATAACTAAAGAAAATCTGTTACTTAGAAAAATCAAAGGTAATCTAAAAAGAATCCAGGAGAACATAGGAGGTAAAATACTATAAGTCAGCGGTTCTCAACCTATGGGTCGCGACCCCATTTGGGGTCAACCATTTCACGGGGGTCGCCAAGCACGGCTGTCCGCCATTTTTTCCCCTTTTCCGGCGGGTGCCTTACCTCCCTTGGGCTGGGCCAGCTGGTGGTCGGCCTGCTCCGTCTCTGCCGCTTGCCAGCTACACCTCAGCCGGCGCAGGGGGCGGAACCACGCATGCGCGGCGCTCCCGGGCAGGGAAAGTCCTCGACTTACGACCGGTTGGGTAGTCCTCGACTTATGACCGGTTTAGTCCTCGACTTACGACCGGTTTAGTCCTCGACTTACGACCGGTTTAGTCCTCGACTTACGACCGGTTGGGGGTCACGGCATTAAAAAGGTTGAGAACCACTGCTATAAGTGATGACACAAACATAAGCTTATAAGAAGTCAATGAAGCAGTTATGGACAGAAAATCCTGGTGAAATGATGATCTTTGAGCCAGGAAGTATAGAAGGAAGTAAACAACTCAATGTAATGTCTATTCCTTTACTTATCATTACGGAGTATTTTGTTTCTGTTAGAGAGTTATAAATTCAATAATTATGCTGAGATCAATAGAATATCTCAAAGTGGGGTTTATAGGGAACATGAAGCTTAAGTGGCATGGCACTGATTACATTTGGCCATCATTCCTCACTATTATTTTTCAGTTCCACACTTCATTCCTTAGTCCTTGCTTACATCACAGTAATAAAAATAACGATAGAAAACTCAGTTCTGCAAGTTTGCTGAAATTATTTAGGTCATTAGTTTCAAACAAAGGGGGGAAAGTTACACTGCAAGTCATTAATCATGAATGCTAATGCATATTGTCCACATTTACCTCCCAGGTAAAGGAGAGCTAAATCTGCATAACAAAGCAAAAATAGACAGGAGTGTTAAAATACCCAGTCATCAAATGAAGGTTAGGGAAGAAACCAAGAATATAATGGTATTTCTATGTGCATACAGCAGAAGAAAAGGGATTAATAACGAAGAAGTGCCATGAAAGAGCGCATACCGCCTAAATCAGAATGTGAGATGAAATTTTATAAATTAAAAGAATTACATGTATAATTAAAGACAATAATTACCTTCTATTTAAAATACATTTACATTCTATATTTAGACTGCTTAGGCCAGTGATGGTGAACCTTTTAGAGACCGAGTGCCCAAAAACTGGTCCCGCCCCCGCTCCATCCCCTGCCCCGCCCCCACCCCGTTCCCACCCCGCCTGCCCGCAGGGCCACTCACCGCCTCCAAGGCCTGCCGCAGATCGCCCAGGCAGCCCAGCAGCACCATGGCAGCCACGCCCTCTGCCCACACCCTGCAGCATCAATTGTGCGTGATGGGGTGTGAGGGCAGAGTCTTGTCTACGCTGCCTGGCTGACATGTCCTTGGCTGTGCTGCTCCGCGTGGGCCACGCTCGGGGGCGACTCTCCTCCAAGGGGGCTGCTGGTGAGGAGAGGGTCGGGGGGGAGGCAAGGCTGGGGCAACGGCACGTGTGCCCACAGAGAGGGCTCTGAGTGCCGCCTCTGGCACCTGTGCCATAGGTTTGCCACCACTGGCTTAGGCTACAGTTACAGTTGGACTTTATTATTTGTTGTCAATACCATCTTTCCCCAAAATATGCCCTCTATATGGCTAGACTCTGAGTCCCAGAATTCACTGTTGGTATGACCATCAGTAATCCGCTGAAGAATTTTGGAATTTGTAGATTCACAAAATTGGAGTACAGAGAAGAGTTGTGTTGTGGCTCCGTCCGGTGGGTCCCTCTCATCAGAGGAGGAAGGCTCTGAACAAGAAGGAGAGGAGATGGCTAGGCTTCCCTCTCCAGGCCCTTCCCCTCTGGTGCAGCCTTCGGTGCCTTCCGACAGCGAGGAGTTTGGCCAGGAGCCCGGTGTTTCTGGGATTGGCCAGGAGCCCGGTGTTTCTGGGATTGGCCAGGAGCCCGGTGCTTCTGGGATTGGCCAGGAGCCCGGTGCTTCCGGGATCAGCCAGGAGCCAGGTGTATCGGACTCCGACNTTTTTGCTGGATATTCTGTTGCAAGCACTCTGGCAAGTTATTTGGGATTTATCTCTGTTTGCTGTGTCTTATCAGTAAAGGCTTGGCAGGCAGCTACGCAGTTGCTGCCAAGAAATTCATTTGCCTTTGTCTGTGCCGAGCAGTTGTTCAGGCCTCGGCTGACTGGTTGGGGTGTGTGGGTCGGACGGGGGACAGAACAAGTTGAACTGGGTCGTCTTTGGTGCTCTCTGAGCTTGGTGGTTTTCTCCCTTCTAGCACTAACGTTACCTAGTTTGGTAAATAAAATGTTTGCAAGAAAACTACCGAGCTCAGAAATCACCAAGGATCTTAATTATATTTCCAAGACACATACATTTCTGATATTTATCTTTAAACAGAGCATGAAAAATATCAGTAGATTCTCTTGTCCTCAGTGTTGTTTAAATATATTTGTTAGAACTGTCTTCAAATGGCATTTTTTTAGTCTCACCTCCTACTCAATGAAACAATCTAATACAAATATGCAATTATTCTTTTTCAAAAGCAATGAAAATACTTCATGATTTATAAGTTTCTGTGAAAAATCTATCCATGGTGTAATAGCAAGAAAATGCCATGACCTTCAAATGCTGTTATATTTTTGTTCATAAATACACAATAAAATAAAAAAAACCCTAAGTGGCAAATTACATGATGTAATTTAACATAACAGCAGCTTATATTAATTGTTACCAATTATATGGTAAATACTTTAACATTAAGTAATCACTGCAAATGTCAGATAAGTATGTTTAATGCTTGTGTAGCAGTCCAAATATGCACTGTGGAGGCAGTAAATCAGAAAACAGAATGGCCTGTGGTTGCTCAATCAAAACTCCATTAATAGAATCTCTAGGTAATATTTTCTTCTGCTGCCGACTCTGTGCTCATGAAGACATCAAGAAAGAATGGGTACTGTTCTAATCCAGAAAAATATGATTGCTTATGAAACCTTACAAAATTTTGCAGCTGCCCAGGCCCATAATAGTCTTTCAGAAACTCAGAATAGAATAGAGCTGGAAGGGAACTTGGAGGTCTTCTAATCCAACTCCCTGCTCAAGCAGGAGACCCTATGCCATTTCAGACAACTGGCTGTCCAGTCTCTTGTTAAAAAAAACTCCATTGAAGAAGCACCCACAACTTCTGAAGGCAAGCTGTTCCATTGGTTAATTGTTTCATTAGAGTTTCACTCTAATTCCAGATTGCTTCTCTGCTTGATTAGTTTCTGTCATTGTTTCTTGTCTTACCCTGTGGCACTTTGGAAAATAAGTTGACCCCCTCTTCTTTGTGGCAACCCCTAAAAAACTGGAATACTGGAATACTGCTATCATGTCACCCCTAGTCCTTTTTCCTAGACTAGCCATACCCAAATCCTGCAACCGTTCTTCATATGTATGTCAGTATATAGAAATTAAATGCAGGATAAAGTCCTTAGTATATGCTGCAAATCCAAATCACCCTTTTTTCCTATCATACTTCGAGACTTTCTTGAATGTTGTCAGAATACATAATGGGAGAATAAAATCATTCCTTCAGATAAGTTCAGTTAAATGTGAAATCAGCAACCAAGCAGGGATCCTCTTGTGTTAAGAGTTCACATGCCTATCGTTGTTTTATTTGCACAGAATCTTCTTTTCAGATATTTGA